>NC_056731.1:306017039-306072039 GCF_019279795.1 Protopterus annectens
CTAACCCTAACTCACCTACCCCACTCTAACCCTGACGTCCACACAATTGCACACTTACCTTACCCACACCCTAACCCTAACTCACCTAACCCGCCCTAACCCTCACGTCCACACAATCGCACACATACCTAACCCATGCCCTAACCCTAACTAACCTAACCCGCACTCAATCGCACACTTATCTGAACCTGACCGGTAACTTTCCACCACAGCGCTGAAAATACCAAAGCAACAGAAATGGACAACCAAATTCTTTCCCTAGAAAAAAATTTGGTTTTCTGTTGCTTCGATATTTTCAACTTTCACTGAATAGAGGTCGATATTAGAACATTCGAAGTTTTGAAACTTCGATGTTCTAATATAGCCCCTAAATAAATATACCCCTATAAAAATTGTCAAACAATGTGAAGACATATATGGTGATATTGTATTTCTTAAAAATAGTACTGTTAGGGGTAGAGTGATCAACTAATATTTAGCGTTTATGTCAAGTATGGAGAGACTCAAGTTTCTTTAGGGTATTTAATTTGATAGGTTTAAAATAAAGAGGGCTAATGTGGTTTACTCCTTCTGAACTTGTACAATACTATCTTTCCTATAAGCAAGAGCCTCAATGCATGTACAAAAATCTGTTGTACATGGATCTTCTGTTATGCTCTGAAGCCAGGAAAAAAAACTTTGTTATAAAAATGTTTGACAATTTTTTGTTAAGCAAACTTCAGCACATTAAGCTCTAGTCTCACACTGTTGTAAAAACAGTGGCCAACACAGAGCACAAGAAGCTAAACACATGTTGTTTGTCTTTTCGGCTTTTCCCGGTTAGGGGTCACCACAGCGGAACTCTGGTCCGCTAATGATTAGCAGTAGATTTTTATGGTGCCGAGTTGCCAGCCCGATGCCCAACCTTCAGTGAAGGCACGCCCATTCACGCATGTCTTTCGGAGGCCACTCAACCATGGGGAGGACATGCAGACTCCACACAGAAGGCACTCCACCCGAGAATCGAACAGGAGAACCTCTTGCGGTGAGGTGACAATGCTAATGCTGTACCACTGTGACTACTGTAAAAGCTGTAAAACAGTTTGGACTTTCACAATTTTTTTTCACATATGGCAGCACAAAGTGCATTGCAGCTTTTACAGCTGTTACAGGAGTAGAGATACACTTGACTTCTGGCTGTTGTCTGTGAGGCAGCATTCAGTAACAGCATTCAGAGTGCTCTTTCAATGTTTTCTCTTTAACTATTACATTGCAGAACTTAAAGCTCCATCTACTACAATGCATCATGATTGTCTCCCTCCATTCATAACTGACTTGTAATTTGTTCTTGATATGAATATCAGTTTGTTCCCTCTTGAGGTGAACTTCTTGACATCCATGTTTTAAGTGTGTAAGTACTGGCTATGGTTGGAAACCTAATCATAATCCTCTGTGTTTGTCACATGCCGATAATGTATTAGATTGGAGAAAAGATAACAAGGAGAACGCTTCAAAACGTTATAGTTCTGTCTCAGTTTTTACTTAGTTTCTAAAACTAGAAGGAGAGAGGCTTTTACAGTTATTACTATTATGGCGATGCTGCAGTAGCATTGTCGCCTCACAATTAGACGCTGTCCTGTTCGATTCTCAGCTAGAGCATCTTCTGTGTGGAGACATGCGAAAGACACAACAACAACAACTATTATTAATGCAACTTAGTTGTCGCCTCACAATTAGACGCTGTCCTGTTCGATTCTCAGCTAGAGCGTCTTCTGTGTGGAGACATGCGAAAGACACAACAACAACAACTATTATTAATGCAACTTAGTTCAATGTGAGGTCAACTACCACAGATCAGGTAATTCAGAAATCAAGAAAACTAAAACAAATGTTCTACTTATGATACCTGGATCAAATGGTTCCAAACCATCAGTTAAAAATGTTAGCAGTAAGCAATAGCCAACATCTCATTTGCCGGTTTTACTCCATGCTAATGATCTGCACCTCATGTTATTTTTTGTATTGAATATAACCGCTTACCTAATAATAGATGGAAATCATTATGTTTAATAATAATATTTATCCTGGTACAAGATATCTCTTCCCTGTGGGGACCTATATGGCTGTTCATGTCCCTCACAAATACTGCACTGACCTCTATGTGTCCATCCATTTAACCGTAATGAGGGGTTTTTACAGCAATGTATGATACACACAATTTCTTTTTGAGGTGCCAGGCTTAATGTCACTACACTAAAGATCAAGTTTGTTATTGCTGATCACTGACATACAGTTTTGGAAAAGCTACATTAACGATCTAATGACCAAGAGTGTGCCCTCTTGGGGATTTCCCTTTTGCCTGAAATATATATGGGCCCCTATCAGTTGATCGAGTTTTCATAAACTCAAAATTCATATGGTTGAGACCATATGATCCGGTTTTTGAAAATCCAAAGGTTTTGAATGGAGATCGTGGTACAGTGCAGATCGGGAAATGCACCCTTTTCCTCAATGTAGTGCAATTTTGGAGTTGGTATATATAATTTGCAGGAGGTGTGAGGGGTGAAGGGGGTTGATTTTTGTGTTTTTTGTGTATGTGTGTGTGCGTGTGTGTGTATGTCTGTGTGTGTTTTTTTTTTTTTTGATGCTGTTTGGCCAATGAATTTTGTTTTTTTTTAATATGGTGAAAATGTTGAGGGAATCTTTTGTAGAGAAAGGTGAGTGAGGTTGTATGGAACGAGAGTGTTGTGCATGTGTGTGAGACTCAAGGTTATGGTCAGGGATAGGCTTGTATGTTTGTGTCTGAGTGTGTATATTTTAGGGTTAGGTAAGGGGTAGAGTTAGTGTTGTTAGTGTGTCTTTGTGCATGTTTGCATGTCTGAGTGTGGCTTGTCTAATAAAATGAAATGAAAAAATTGTAAAACTGCACGACACTCGAGATGTAAAACATTTTTCTTTATTTCACATTACTAGTAAATCAAACTTTCATTTTCTAGGCTTCCTCAGGCAATTAATGTTGTTCTACTTGTTGGGTATTACTGCTTTATCTGAGTGGTAGAATGATTTTTGTATTGTGCCTTGTCTAGTGGCGGTGTTGCAGGAAGGTTTTTATTAAGACTAGGTATAGGGTTAGGGATTAGGGAAGAGGTAGCATCAGGGTTGGGGTTAGTACCCGTGCATTTGTTAGAACGATACTTCTATCATAACTGCTGCATGTTCAAGTAATAATAAGTGCCTCACTGTTCTCATTGTAAAAATTGTTCTTCAAACAACTCATTGGAAATATTGTTTCAAACTAATCATTTATTTATTTATTTTGACATTTGGTTGCCTGGAAAGTCTGATGGGGTCAGAAACCCATTTTCAGCAGAGGCCCAGGGAGAAAAGCTCCAATACAAAGTAGACTGGATTAAAAAGCATATACAGAAATTAACAGTATTGTGCAATTATAATACACTAGTAGATAGTAATGGAGAGTAGTATACAAATGATTAAAGTGCACAGATGTTACCATGGTTACATATGGGAGTATGTTGTTATATAAAAAATGTGACTGAAATTGTTCTTTGGTTCTCTAGGTAAATTTTTTGACATAGATGTTTCATAGTTACATATATAAATATTTGCATGTAGGAAGATGTAGTAAGGAAGAGAGAGAGTGTGAGGCTGATCTGAATAAGATGAATAGCTTACAGGAAATGGTAGTGAATAGTAGCTAGTAATTGATAGCAAATGAGTAGTTAATAAGGGAATATCAAATGAATTACATATTCATTGGAAGGTGGGTAATTGTGGAATAGGGGTTCAAGATTAGATAAAGAAGAACAGGGTATGAAATCATATCGAGTAAGTGAAAGAGAAGTTTGTAGAAGGAATAAATTAGTACAATAAGTTAGTGGAATGTGGGTAGCAGGAGGTTGGAAAAAGGGAAGAGGAAGGTGGAGTGGTACAGTAATAATTATCTGATTAGTCGTCAGTTTAGTTTTGAGCAAGTGCAGTTGCTTGACTTGAGTAGTAATTGTTTTAGTTTAAATTTAACTTTCTTGAGATTTGGGGTAGTTCTAATGTCTAAAGGTAGTGTATTCCATAATTTATTCCAGAATCGGAGTAAAGGGATTACCCAACAGTTTTGTTTGGTTTGTATAGAGCTAATAGAGGCTTGTCTTCAGAGCAGAAATTTGATTGGGTGTATAGAGTTGGATCAAAGAATTTATAGAGGGCATATTTCAAAATTATAGATGATTTTGTGGGCCATTGTTAGTTGTTGCTAGGTTAGTTGCTGTGGTAGTGTGAGCCAGTTAAGAGAGGTAAGAACAGCACAATGGTGCTTGTGGAATGGTAATCCTGTGACAAATTTGGCAATTTTATTGTAATAGGATTCCAGCTTATATGTTAATGTAGTTTGGAGGTTGGTAAGAGTAGGGACACCATATAGTAAAGATAGTAGTAGGTATGTGGCGGCCAGTGTTCTTTTTGTGTCTGAGTCCATAAAATGTTTGTGTCAATATAGCATTCCTAATTTTGTATGTGTTTCTTTAATGGTATTATGAATATGCAGGTCAAAGGTTAGTTTATTGTCTATTGTTATCCCTCGACATTTAGCATGTGGGACCACTTCCATTTCTGTTTTATTAAGGGAATATATTTTAAAGTCGGTAGAGTATGATTTTGATGTAAAGATAAGTAATTTGGATTTGTTTGGGTTTAGTAGGAGCTGTATGTTACTGAGTCAGGTTTCAATGGATGAGAAGGTCGTCTGGGTTTTGTGTCGAAGGTATGTTATATTCTTAGAGGAGGAAATGATAGTTGAGTCATCAGCATATTGGATAAGGGTGCTTTGGCAGGAAGCCATATGGAGGTTATTTATGAAGATGTTGAAAAGAAGGTGACCAAGGATAGACCCCTGAGGGACTCCTGTTTTATTAGAGAGATATTCTGAGAGAGAGCTTTGCCATTTTACACACTGCTGTCTTTGAGGTAGGTAGCTTGAAAACCATTGTAGAGAAGTGTGTGTAAGGCCTAGGAAAGATTGTTCACACAAAGGTTTGGGGTGAAACAGCATGAAATGCCTTTGATAGATCTAGGAATATTGTTGAGGTTAGGTGTCCTAAGTCTCTGGCTCTGTTGATTGTATCTGTGAAGGTTATTAGGGCAATTGTTGCACTGTGTGCTGGTCTGTAGCCATTTTGTGTGGATGTAAGTAGGTTATTATGAATACGATAGTCATGGAGCTGCCTATGTACACATTTTCCAATATTTTAGAAATAGGAGACAGAATGGAAATGGGGCAATATTTGCATAGTTGTATTGATTTCCCTCATTTATGAATGGGGTGACAATTGATTTTTTCCAGATTGTTGGGCATATGATTCTAAGATCTATTTATGACAATACTTACAGGGCAGGAGGTAGCATCAGCTGCAAATTCTAAGTATTCAGATGGGAGGTTGTCAGCCAATAGGGAACTAGGATTTATATATAGTTGCTGGATACTGGCTGCAACACAAAGCATGTTGGTTTTGGAGGTGAGGTTAGAGTAGTTTAGGAAGAGCGTGTGGAATTTGCAGTGTACCCAATTTCTCTTAGTAAAATTAATACTATACAAAAGCCATTCTCTGGCACTCCATTGTAGCAATTAGTTCACCACTGAGGACAATATGAGCCCAGGCTTTTCACAGACATTGCTTCTCTGGCTGCATTCAGGTCTGTAAGATAAAATATTTATGGTCTAAACCGAGTTATTTAATTTCTGGATATTTTTCTTAAGGTAAACTGAACTGAGCTTAATCTCTTGGCATCCAGCATCCTCTGTTAACATATATACTTTTCTTCAGTTACAACAGCACAGTCTGATATAATTGTTTATTTCTTATAGGTTCATAGGTAGGTACTAGGCTATTGGCCCAAGGGCCTAAGTAAGTCTAGCTAACAAGGTTCCCAGGCTTACGCCACACAAGAAAGTTAATTTCATGTACCCCTGTTGAGCAGAGCCACGGAAGTGATCCCCAGGGTGTATTTCCTATTTCCTATCCAGTCATCAAGATTTTTCTTGAAGAGTGCAAATGAGGAACTTTGCTTGACATAGATGGGTAGCTTGTTTCAGAGTATAGGAAGTCTCTGGGACAGGAATCTATCCCTCCAGCATGCCCTGTTTATTGTGGTGACAAGGTTTAGGTCCCTGGAGTGCGTAGCTTGGATGGATTGGGATTTCTTTAGGTGTAGCATGTTCAACAGCTCTGGGTTTAACAGCTTTATATGTTAGGCAGTGATCACCTCGGACTAGGCGATATGCAAAAGAGTAAAGCTGGAGTTTTTTGAGACGGTCAGTGTAGGGCATCTGTTTGAGGCCAGTAATCCTCTTTGTGAGGTACTTCTGTGGCCTTTCCAGCTGCTGCAGATGTCTTGTGAAGTTCATTCCAAAAGGGGCATTGTACTCTATAATGGGTCTAATGAGTGCCAAGTAGAGGGGAACAATTACCTCTTTTTTCCTGGATGAGAATCCTTTTGTGATAAGGTGTGCCACATAGAAGGATTTCCTGACTGCTGTGGTGATGTGATTGTCAAAGGAGAGACTACTGTCTACCTGGGTCCCAAGGTCTCTTATCACACATTCGGCATTAAGTGGACTGCTGTTTATGTGGTAATTCATGGGTACAGAGTTTTTACCAAAGGGGATGACAAGGCACTTTTTGGCATTGAGCTTGAGGCCATGCCTCTGACACCAGGCATCTGTCTCAGTGAGGCCCTTCTGTAAGATGTCCACATCATTTGGGGACTCTACTATGGCTCCTTGTTTGCAGTCATCTGCGAACCTCATTAGCCAGAGGCCTTCTGTGTTAGTCTGTACTTCAGAGAAGTAGATACCAAACAGGAGAGGTCCCAGGACTGAACCCTGTGGTACTCCACTTGTCACTGGTTTGAAGTCAGATTTGGAGTCTGCAACCTTTACAGTGTGGGTTCTGTCAGTGAGCCAGTTGGCAACCCATCTTGTGACGGAAGGATTTATACCTAGTTTAGTGAGTTTAGCTATAATTCCAGAATGAGGAATGGTGCCGAAAGCCTTGGTGAGGTCAAGATAGGCTGCTTGAACCACCTTACCCTCATCCACAGCTTTAGTGATTGCCTCAAAGAAGTCGATCAGGTTCAAAAGGCATGATCTGCCTTTCACAAACCCGAACTGGGTGGGGTCCAGAACTTGGAAGTTAACAATGCCTTTGTTTAGGAGTTCCATGATGATACGTTCCATGGCCTTGCAGGCCAGGCTTGTCTGGCTAATAGGGTGATAGTTCCCAGGATCAGTGGTGGCTCCCCCTTTGTGGAGTAGGATAACTGTTGCTGTGCACCATTCAGTGGGCACAAAGCCTGACGTGAGACTACGATTAAGCATGGTGCTTAGGTGGGGAGCTAGCTTGTTCTGAAGTTCATGTAAAACGGAGCCTGGGATGTTGTCCAATCCCATGGATGCTGTGTTTTTGGTTTTAGAGAGTGCAGATTTTACCTGCATAGATGTGATTACAGGGACTCTCCATTCTTCCTGTATAGATAAGGGCCCTTTAGGGGGTTAGGGGTGGTAAAGTTAGCACTGAACCAATCTGCCAGGATGTTGGCAATATCAGTTGGTTCTGTAATTTTCATGCCATTGTGCTGTAACTCAGAGCAGATCTGGGTGCTGCCATTGAGATTCTTGACATAGCTATAGAATGCTTTGTGGCTGCCCTTAGAATCAGTGGCGATTTTGTTTTTGTAGCTAGCTTTGGAGGAACTTATAAGGGATCTCAGCTTTTTACTGAGACTGACCAGGGAGCTCCTCCACTCATGGAATTTTACTCTCTTTTGCAACAGTTTCTTCCTTCTGTTGTAGAGTTTGTTTATGGCAGGGGACCACCAGATTGGCTTCCTTTTTTGGAGAATAGCATCTTGGTTCTGTTTGGGTGGGGGTGGGATGCGGATATCTAGGGTGATTAGCTTATGGTCAGATCTGACCAATAAGGAGTTGACTTTAGGTGTGAAACACTGGTCACTCATGTTGGTAATGACTAGGTCTAGAATATTGTTGTCCCTGGTGGTGGTGTGGATAAGTTGATCCAGGGCATTGGAATTTATGAATTCCAGAAAGCACTGAGCGAAGGAGTTGGTACATGAGTAGTTTTCCCAGTTAATGGTGGGGTAGTTGAAATCGCCCATTATTATAATTATATTATAATTTTCATGCCGTTGTGCTGTAACTCAGAGCAGATCTGGGTGTTGCCATTGAGATTATTGACATAGCTATAGAATGCTTTGTGGCTGCCCTTAGAATCAGTGGCGATTTTGTTTTTGTAGCTAGCTTTGGAGGAACTTATAAGGGATCTCAGCTTTTTACTGAGACTGACCAGGGAGCTCCTCCACTCATGGAATTTTACTCTCTTTTGCAACAGTTTCTTCCTTCTGTTGTAGAGTTTGTTTATGGCAGGGGACCACCAGATTGGCTTCCTTTTTTGGAGAATAGCATCTTGGTTCTGTTTGGGATAGCACGATCCATGCACTCATGTAAGTGCATATAGAGTGCATTTCTGTAGGATTCAGCAGTCATAACTGTATTGTCCATCTGCATGGGTGTCATGAAGTTCACCAGTTTGTCTTAAGAAGCATGAAGTTGGCTTTGGAGAAATTTTTTACCGTGGTTTCCTTAATGGTGGGTGGGGGTGGGATGCGGATATCTAGGGTGATTAGCTTATGGTCAGATCTGACCAATAAGGAGCTGACTTTAGGTGTGAAACACTGGTCACTCATGTTGGTAATGACTAGGTCTAGAATATTGTTGTCCCTGGTGGTGGTGTGGATAAGTTGATCCAGGGCATTGGAATTTATGAATTCCAGAAAGCACTGAGCGAAGGAGTTGGTACATGAGTAGTTTTCCCAGTTAATGGTGGGGTAGTTGAAATCGCCCATTATTATAATTATATTATAATTTTCATGCCGTTGTGCTGTAACTCAGAGCAGATCTGGGTGTTGCCATTGAGATTATTGACATAGCTATAGAATGCTTTGTGGCTGCCCTTAGAATCAGTGGCGATTTTGTTTTTGTAGCTAGCTTTGGAGGAACTTATAAGGGATCTCAGCTTTTTACTGAGACTGACCAGGGAGCTCCTCCACTCATGGAATTTTACTCTCTTTTGCAACAGTTTCTTCCTTCTGTTGTAGAGTTTGTTTATGGCAGGGGACCACCAGATTGGCTTCCTTTTGGAGAATAGCATCTTGGTTCTGTTTGGGATAGACGATCCATGCACTCATGTAAGTGCATATAGAGTGCATTTCTGTAGGATTCAGCAGTCATAACTGTATTGTCCATCTGCATGGGTGTCATGAAGTTCACCAGTTTGTCTTAAGAAGCATGAAGTTGGCTTTGGAGAAATTTTTTACCGTGGTTTCCTTAATGGTGGGTGGGGGTGGGATGCGGATATCTAGGGTGATTAGCTTATGGTCAGATCTGACCAATAAGGAGCTGACTTTAGGTGTGAAACACTGGTCACTCATGTTGGTAATGACTAGGTCTAGAATATTGTTGTCCCTGGTGGTGGTGTGGATAAGTTGATCCAGGGCATTGGAATTTATGAATTCCAGAAAGTGCTGAGCGAAGGAGTTGGTACATGAGTAGTTTTCCCAGTTAATGGTGGGGTAGTTGAAATCGCCCATTATTAGGGTGTTTGGTTGAACCCTAATATTTTCCAGTATATCAAGAAAAGAGGAGTGGAAATCCTGGGGCATGGTGGAGGATCTGTAGCAAGCTACAATTTGGATTGCAGTTTTACCCAGAGTTAGTTGCACTTGGATAACCTCGGATGCATTATGCTGTGCAACTAACCTGGAGGTGTGGATATCCTTAATGCATATGGACACACCTCCACCTTTGATGTTCTGGTCCAGGTTAGATGGCCAAAAAGTGTGGTATGAGTTATACCCTGGTAATGCAGAGGTGGTCTCTAGAACCTTGAACCAGGTCTTAGTCACTGCACAGATATCGAAGTTCTCCATTTTAAGGAGTGCCTCCAGTGAGTGCATTTTGAGATTTAGACTTCTAGCATTGAGTAGCATTACCCTCAGTTTTTGCTTGCTTGTTCCTGTTACATGGTGAATTTGTCATTTTAACCTTGCCTGAAAAAGGCACTATAGGGGCGGCAGGACCCTTAGCCAGTATCCAGAATCCCAGGGGTGACAGGTGCAGACCATCTCTGGCAAAGCATCGTGATCTGTTGTCCATATCATCCCAGGCAGACATATACTGGATCCACTTAGAATGACACCAAAATGACACCAGAAGATTAGCCAATTGTTGAAGTCAATCATTTTGTCCTTGGACTGCTGTATCATTCTGGGTGATGGATACCTGCCTGGGCTACAAGATTAGAGATCTTTTCCATGTATCTTTTCATGTAGTCCAGGGAGGTACGTCTCAGGTTATTCACACCAACATGGACAATGACAGAGTCATATTTGTACTTGTTGTGGAGTGACCAGAGTGGGTGAGTTATGTGGTGGATCCTGGCACCTGACAGGCAGCTGACAATAACCTTCTCCTTGTTTAGCCTGGTAATTGGGACATCAGTGTGCCTGACTATAGAGTCACCTATGACTTGTGTGTTCGGTATGTTGTTTTGCCTTATGGGCTGTGGATTATTGGCACACTGAGTCTGTGGGCTATGTGTCATTTGGGTTGTGTTGGGGGGTGGAGGTTGCTTGCATTTCTGCTTTGGAGGTCTCTGTTGCTTGAGCAGATTATTATTGAGAGCCTCTGTGAATGTTTTTGTGTTTCTATGTGTGGATTTTGGTGGTGTAGGTTTCGAGGGACTATGTGATGAGTGTGGTGTGGTGAAAGTGTTTACCTTCTCCTCTTGACTGTCAAGTTTAGTCTTGGTAGGAGAGAGCTTTACCTCCAATTTGGCTAGATAAGTGCACCTTTCACAGGTTGTGGTGTTGGGTGATAGGAGGAGAGGGTTGTCTGTGTACATGAGGCAATTGCTACTTTGCCCCAAGATGCCCAGATTCATCAGATAGGAGAGAACACTAGGACCTGACCCTTGGACATGCCTGAATAAAAAAACTATTTTTTCTAGACAAGTGAGGAAAGTGAGTATAAGAGCTGTTTTTTCTCAAAGCAAGTGAATAAAGTAAGTACAAAAACTGTTTTCCTCTAGGTAAAGAGGAAGGTTGAGTGCTGTAGTAATTTGTAGCTTATTTAATGCTAACAACAAGTTCTGAACAAGTGCTGAGCATGACTAAGCAAATTCAAGTGCTAAAACTAAAACTCTGTACCATCCTATAGTGGATAGGCTACCTAGTGCTTACCACTCCCACTGATAAGCTAGAATGCATCCCTCCAGCACAGAAAGGCTTGGGGGACTCAAAAGCTTACAAACTGTCCTGGAAACAGCAAATCTGTATCTGGACTAGACTAGTTACAGGAAAGGTGGGAAACAAGCGCAAATGCAGGCTTTTAAACCAGAAATTTGAAAAATGATGGAAAAACTGCCCAAACAGCCAATAAATTATAATTTCTGGGCCAGAAACCAATCTTGTGGTAGATAGGCTACCTAGTGCTTACCACACCCACTGATAAGGTAGAAGGCTTCCCTCCAACACAGAAAGGCTTGGGGGTTTCAGAAGCTTACAACCAGTCCTGGATACAGCAAATCTGTATCTGGACTAGACTAGTTACAGGAAAGATGGGAAACAAGTGCAAACACAGGCTTTTAAACCAGTAAGTTGAAAGAGATGGAAAAACTGCCAAACGGCCAATAAACTTCAATTTCTGGGCCAGAAACCACTCTTGTGGTATATAGGCTACCTAGTGCTTACCACACCCACTGATAAGCTAGAAGGCTTCCCTCCAACACAGAAAGGCTTGGGGGGGCTCAGAAGCTTACAGACAGTCCTGGATACAGAAAATCTGTGTCTGGACTAGAATAGTTACAGGAAAGGTGGAAAACAAGCCCAAACGCAGGCTTTTAAACCAGAAAGTTGAAAGAGATGGAAAAACTGCCAAACAGCCAATAAACTACAATTTCTGGGCCAGAAACCACTCTTGTGGTAGATAGGCTACCTAGTGCTTACCACTCCCACTGATAAGCTAGAAGGCTTCCCTCCAACACAGAAAGGCTTGGGGGGCTCAGAAGCTTACAAACAGTCCTGGATACAGCAAATCTGTATCTGGACTAGACTAGTTACAGGAAAGGTGTGAAACAAGTGCAAACACAAGCTTTTAAACCAGAAAGTTGAAAGAGATGGAAAAACTGCCCAAACGGCCAATAAACTACAATTTCTGGGCCAGAAACCACTCTTGTGGTAGACAGGCTACCTACTGCTTACCACTCCCACTGATAAGCTAGAAGGCTTCCCTCCAACACAGAAAGGCTTGGGGGGGGCTCAGAAGCTTACAAACAGTCCTGGTTACAGCAAATCTGTATCTGGACTAGACTAGTTCAGGAAAGGCAGGAAATAAGCTTAGAAAAAAGTTTTTTTTTGGAAAGTGTGAAGGGAGAAAGGAGAAACAGAAGATAATTGAAAATTAAGGACCTAAGTGGCTTGCCCTTCACTAATGTTCTCTCTGTATTAGGTAGAATGAGCTAGTGACACTAGACTGGAATAGAGCTGGAATAGAGCTGAACAGATGGGACTGGTAGGAGTGCCTGAAGTCAAAGTATGATCTCACTATACTAGGTTGAGTGAGCAAATGAAACAGACCCAGGAGGAGTGTTCAAACACAAATTTACAGGAGGGGCGATCAATTGCAAAGCCACCAAGATTAATACCAGAACAAGAACAGGGAGGGCGGGCAGGAAACTAACTGCAGAGACAGAGAGACCACAGTATTCTATGAAACAATTAAATAGAAAAGTAAATAACTACAGAGAGACACAAACCACAATATTCAATGAAACAATCAAATAGACAAAAAAATAAAATACAGTACAATCTTTAACACTGCAAGTTTGTACTTAACTCAGCTAGTAATGCAGTTGATTGTGGGTATGTAGCAGAAGCCAAACAACTCAGATATTGAGCAGTAATAAATTCAAAGATATGTGACTAACACTTATAAATGCAGAGAAAGCCTCTAGGCTAAGAGTTTAACACTGAATATCAATGAAGTGAAACACAATAGCCGTCACTAACTGCAAAGACAGAGAGAGAACACTATTCAATGAAACAATTAAATAGAAAAATAAATAACTACAGAGAGATACAGACCACAATATTTAATGAAACAATTAAACAGACAAAAAAATGAAATGCAGTACAATCTTTAACACTGCAAGTTTGTACTTAACTCAGCTATTAATGCAGTTGATTGTAGGTATGTAGCAGAAGCCAAACAACTCAGATATTGAAAAGGAACCACTGCTGATACACTTTTACCACAAGCAGCTTTATAAATGCATTTTAAGCCAAGCATCTGTACAGATCAGTTTGATATACAAATGACATAAAATTCTTTACAAAGCTCCAGCTAGCTGGCATATGTTACACAGGCACTGCCATAGTCTCTCTGGCAGGACAACACAGAAGGTCTTTGGCTAACGAAGTTCGCAGACGACTGCAAACTAGGAGCCATAATCAAAACTCCAAAAGATGTGGACATCCTACAAAAGGGCCTCACTGAGACAGATGCCTGGTGTCAAAGCCATGGCCTCCAGTTCAATGCCAAAAAGTGCATTGTCATCCCTTTTGGTAAAAACTCAGTACCCATGAACTACCACATCAGTGGTAGTCTACTTAACACTGAAAGTGTGATAACAGACCTTGGGACACAGGTGGACAGTAGTCTCTCCTTTGATAATCACATCACCACAGTAGTCAGGAAATCCTTCTACGTGGCACACCTCATCACAAAAGGTTTCTCATCCAGGAAAAAAGAGGCCATTGTTCCCCTCTACTCGTCACTCATTAGACCCATTATAGAGTACAATGCCCCTTTTGGTATGTACCTCACAAGACATTTACAACAACTGGAAAGGCCACAGAAATACCTCACAAAGAAGATTACCGGCCTCAAAGAGATGCCCTATGCAGACTGTCTCAAAAAACTGCAGCTTTACTCCATTGCATATCGCCTACTCAGAGGCGATCTCTGCCTAACACACAAAGCTATGTCAAACCCACAGCTTTTAGACATGCTCCACTTAAAGAAATCCCAATCCCTACGAGCTACATGCTCTAGGGACCTAAACCTCATCACCACAATAAACAGAACATGCTGGAGGGATAGATTCTTGTCCCAGAGACTTCCCATACTCTGGAACAAACTACCTATCTATATCAAACAAAGCTCATCATTAGCACTCTTCAAGAAAAATCTTGATGATTAGATGGGAGATAGGAAATTCACCCCAGGGATCACTTCTGTGGTTCTGCTCGACAGTGGCACAGGAAAATAATTTTCTTGGGTGGCGAAAGCCAGGGTACCTTTGGCTAGGCTTATATAGGCCCTAGGGCCAATAGCCTAGTACCTACCTATGAACCTATAGCTGGCGATACCTCACATCGTCACAATAAATATACTTGATTCTTATGTATATATTTCAGCAAAGCTCAGATTGTCACCTTTGACACTGTAATTTCTGTCCCAGTGGGCCCAGGTAATGTTTGAAAAGAATTTGGCAACAAGTCCACACACCCCATTACCAAAATGCAATTAATTAAAAGCTAGCTAGACAGATAGATAGATAGATAGATAGATAGATAGATAGATAGATAGATAGATAGATAGATAGATAGATAGATAGATAGATAGATAGATAGATAGATAGATAGAACTGTGCAGGACTTAGACTGAAGAAAATCCAATATGCTCTTACAGAGAATAACTTGTTTGTTTAATTGCTGGTTACAAAATCAGAAAACTAAGCACTCTATACACTTCAAAGAAAATTAATTAATGCAGTGTGGATTCTTTTGTAGTCTAAAGTGAACCAGAGGTCTACACCAATTCAGTATTACTTCCAATCACAACAGAAACACAACCTGATAGAGTTGGGGCATTCAGATGAGAACATGGTACATGGACAAATATAATCATCAGGTCTTTCAATTAAACAGGGGCTGGGGCTGCTAGTGTTGGAAATACAGCAAACTATTGCCATCATAATGAAAGAAGCATCATTTGCCAAGTAAGAGTCCAGTTCAAATGGAATGCATTGTTGCCTTGAATCACAAAACTATTACTAAAACAACAGATCAGCTTAGAAACAAATTTTTGCAATAATGCCTTCCTTTACCACTTATATCATGCTAGTAAATATGAAACATGCACACTCGATATGTAGGGAGTTCCAAGTAAGCATCAGACTCACAGCTTAAATATTTAAACCAAAGTACTAGTTATATACACATTGTTCTTGTCCTCTCAACAACCACACCATTGCTAGTTTTGAAAATGTTATTCTATAGCATCAAAGCTAGGAGATAGCTTCTTCTACATCATTTCCGATTACTTTTTTACAGTGCAGACACAAATGCATACATTAACCCAGAAGAAACACAGGCCAACAAACTTAATAAAAACAAAAAAACAGCATGGCCCCAGGTGATAACAACGTTAGGCTAAGCAGAGAAAGGCTGGTCAAACTATTAAAACCAAAACTTTAATAAGGGCTTTTGTCTTAAAAAGGTAAACAAGACTTCATCAGATAATAGAATAATTAAAAGTCATGTTTAAATAACCCGCTCCATTAAAATACATACACAAGGACACGCCCCCTAACAACCAATGTAACACTTCCTTGTAGCAAGTATCTGTGTAGAGCTTTCAACTTCAAAAGGCTCAAAATAGAAGTGTTATCATTCAACCCTGGCCAACATTCTGCTTTTTCAGAAAGTTGGCAATATAACTTTCTAAACTCAAGGAACAGATTTGGAATTACTTTTCCCACAACAATAAATTTAAAAAAATGTCAAGAGAACTTATTTGCATGTCTTGCTAAAGCATTAGTACTTTTTTTACATGTATGTCATAAAGATATTTGTACATTCTGTGCCTTAACAAATTTATTGTCTTTCCTATGTAAAAACAGGGATATTATTGACACAGGGCTGCATATATAATGCCCTTGCTCTTGCAATTAAATTTCTCTTTGAGAAAATAAACTTTATCCCTAATATTAAAATGGTTCCCTGTGTGGATCCATTTACAAAACTGACAGGTACCACATTTACCCGTGATGGTAAACATTGCTCTCTTGCTTGCAATCAGATCCAAAATGCTTTTCAGGTTTCTCTCCTTCGGAAAAACAATAGCTGGTCTTTCCAGAAAAAGATTATGGGTGAAAAATTAAGTCATTAGTAAGAGAGAAATTAAAGTTTATGCACCTCTATTAAAACAGGATTTGGTGGATGTCCACTTAGGACACACATAATCTCGTGGTGATGGGTTAAGTGTTTAATCTTGCTCCTTCATTACTAACTATAATTTAGGCAGTAAAACCATAAGATGGGTCTTAAATAAAAACTGGTTTATGCTTACGGAGGTGGGGGTGAGACCATTTAGTTTTGACTTAATCAAAGATACACATTTTGTTAGTTTGCTTGTTTGTTATTGATTCCCTCCATGTCTTCCAGCTAATGTCACAGATACCCTCCAGCATCTGCTTGGCTTATAACCCATGGGCCAGTGTCCCACAGACAAGAAGGGAATCCTAAGTGTTAATGAGCAGGATTCAGGCATTATGGTGCCGTTTTGTCAGCTGCAGAGGGGCACAGGGCTTTTCTTGTTATGCCCTATCAACTGTCTCTCCAGATCCCTGAACTTGTTTTATATATATATATATATATATATATATATATATATATATATATATATATATATATATATATATATATATATATATATATATATATTGTACATAACAATAAACTAGAATCCTAGGTCTTCATCAAGAATAATTAATGCCAGGCTGAAAATCCTGAACACCCCCCAGAAAGTGAGCTAACAAAACTGCTGCTTAGCCTTTATAGCTCCTGTTTATCCTTAAGGATGGAGTTCATAATATTCAATAAATTCAATAAAATCTTAAATTAAATATTCAGTAAATCTAGATTTGTATGAAGTCAAAATTTCATGCCCTACCTAACCCCTATCTAATTTTGCTGCCTGTTCAAACCTGGTGGCATTATAGTCCCAAGCTTTAAGTTGTGTTCCAGCTCATGGACTGTCCCTGTTAGTTGTCATCAGAGCTTCTTTCTGGCTCATAATGTGATGGGTGGGTGTTACCTTGGGCCACTGATTTATAGACTTAGGCTGTTTCCCAATTCCCCTTTCCTAGCCTCAGTATCACAAGTTAAAAGTCTAGCACTACTTGCTATTCACTAAAAGCAGTTTTTGCTGACTATTTGCTGCAATTAATGCAACATACTTACATCTAATAAGTCTAAGATATCAGACAGATTTATCTAATCAACCCACTTTAATTTTTCTAAGTGTTTTGGATTCCTAATACCATGACAGGAATGTACTCCATTCCTAAGTCAGGGTACAATTAGAGTTTATGAAATTAGTATTGTTTCAGTCTTAGATGTTAGACAAGAGTGGTCTTGTGGTCTTCTCAGTACCCACAATGTGCCAAGAAATTCCTCCTTCTGCACTTCATATGGGGTTAGGGTTACATATACTGATAGTATATTTAAGTAAGATTGCAAACTCTTTTATTACTCATAGGTTCATAGGTTCATAGTTTAGTACTAAGCTAACTGCCCTTGCAAGCCATTTTAAGCCTAGCCAATTATCCCTTGTGAGATTTAAACCCTGCACCTTGTGTTTGTAAGGCAAACACCTTAGCCATTAAGCCACCCTCCCAACCCCTGTTTCTTCTACTACTATTGGAGTTTTCTGAGCATATTTCTTCCACATTGCTCTGAATTCTGCTTGCTAATCTTTTGTTTCTGTCTGTGCATAAGACACTCTAATCACTGCATGCGAGAATTTCAGTGATCAGCTCTTCTTTTGTCTTTTTTTCATGGACTACTTTATCTGGTTTACTTGGATGTATTTTTTGAACTGATGTTAATGGGTGAACCCATATAATATAAATGTTATAATTTTCTATAATGCCTTGTGGTCATACCTCTCAACATCTTAGAGCAAGAAACCTAGACAAAGCCATAAATAAAAGTGGGACAAGGGCCCAGAAATGGGGAAAATTTTTAAATATTGCTCTTACAAACTTAGAAAGGTGATAGAATAACAGGTTTTGCATTAGCATGAATTTTCTGAAAGATATGAAGTCTGAAACTCAAATGTTTGTCATTATTTTCAAACTTCAGTCTTTAATGATTTACCACTAATTTGCCAGAAAACCACAATTTTATGGAAACAGACCAAAAATATGAAGCTAAAATCTGGACATTCTGCGAAAATCTGCACAGTTGAGAGGTATGCTTGAGGTTCATGTTTACAATTCTTCTCAGCTACTTCTGTATTGTAGTGTCTGCACAATCCTCAGTGCAACAGTTTTACCACATAGTTGTGCTTTTCACTGTTCAGATCCTTATCATGAGTGCATCACACCCAGCAACGAGGTGTTCAACTGTTTCCAGATATGTTTTACAGAATGTACATTGTTCTATTTCTCCCAGTTTTTCAATGGGCTTTGTAAACCATATATGTAGTCCAGTATCCAGGATCATCATTATTAGCCATTCATCTTTGGTTTTGGTCAACCTGTCTTTAACCACTCCTGTATCAAATAGTGGTCAACTTGAGGCTGTTCCAGAAGATCTCTATACTTGCTTCTATATTTATTGACTTTCCAGTTTTCTTTCCTTCTCATCTGATCCTTTTCCTTATATTATTTCCTTTCTTTTTTGGCACTTTCAGTTACTGTCTGATTTTTTGTCTGCGTCTGGTTGGATTTCCATTCCTGCTTTATTTATTTATTTATTTTATTATTTATTTCAGTTTGATTACCAGGGAGGTCCACTGGGCTTGGGGGCCCGTTTTCAGTGGAGGCCCGGGGAGAAAAGCTCCAACAAGGAAACACAACAATTTAAATTGTTTTCATTATAAAAACAGTTTCTATTTACATGCAAAGTCATAGACAGTAT
Organism: Protopterus annectens; assembly: GCF_019279795.1. Taxonomy (NCBI): domain Eukaryota; kingdom Metazoa; phylum Chordata; order Ceratodontiformes; family Protopteridae; genus Protopterus; species Protopterus annectens. Next base: position 306,036,093 of record NC_056731.1, read on the forward strand.
GTATTATAGATTACAGGTAGTTACAAAAGAATAAACAATAAACAATTTAAATTATTGTTAAGGGGGGAAAAAAATCTTGCATAAAGAAAATACAGGTTTTACTGTTTTGTTCCCTAAGATAAATAATTTTTATAAAGGAAATAGGAAGGAGAAATAGGAGGAGGTTGGCCTGGAGTAAAGGGAGAAGACTGTTTATGAGTTGTAGGCTGAAGAGTGCAGTTGCAGATTCTGTTTCGATAGAGGTAGGAATAAAGTTGGGTTTTGAAGTTATTAAGGTTGGTACATGTCCTTAGTGATGAGGGCAGGGCATTCCATTTTTTAGCCAGGGTAAAGGACAAGAGAAGCTGACCTGCTGGGCGCTGGGGTTTTTGAACTGTGATCAGGTTTAGATGAGAAGATCTAAGTGGTCTAAGGGGGGAGTAAGGTTGTACAATATTAGAAAGAGCAGGGCAGTTAGAAGGGTGTAACAACATTTTGAAGGCTGTGGTGATTTGGATAAAGTTAAGTTGATTGGGAAGTTCGAGCCAGTTTAGAGAGTAAAGGGAAGAGCAGTGATGGGAAGAGGATTTGGCGTTTGTGGCAAATCTAGAGATTTTATTGTAGCATAGTTCCAATTTGGTGGTAAGTGTGGATGAAAGATTAGTGAGCAGGGGAGCTCCATACAGGAGGGAGGGAAGGAGGTAGGTAGAGGCAAGGGTTAGTCTGGAATGAGGAGAGAGGAAGTGGTTGTTTCTATACAGTAAGCCTAGTTTTATGTGTGTTTTTTTTTATGTTTAGCTGGATATGGGTATTAAATTTTAGTTGATCGTCGATTGTAACACCAAGAAGTTTGGTGGAGGGTATAATCTTGATAGAGGAGTTACTAAGGCTGGTAATGTGAAATGAGTTTTTATCAAGGGAGGAGAATTTAGAGGGGAAGAAAAGGAGGATCTTAGTTTTGTTAGCGTTTAGAGAGAGAGATGATTTTGTAGCATCCCGTTTTCAGTGGTTGAGAAGGCACTTTGAGTTAGGACTTGGAGGTCTGTTAGGTTAGAGGCAGAGCAGATCAATGTGGAATCATCAGCATATTGCACAATTTTGTTGTTAGGGATGGCTTTGTGGAAGTCATTAATAAAGATATTGAATAGTAATGGGCCAAGTATGGAACCTTGAGCTTCTCCGGTAGGGGTAGGAAGAAAAGTAGAGGTGAATTGGCCCCATCTCACAGCTTGGGACCTGTTTGAAAGGTTGCTGGAGAACCAGGAAAGAGTCTTCAGGCAAAGGTTGAGATTAGATAGGTGATTTAGAAGGTGGGTGTGAGAGATGGTGTCAAAAGCTATGGACAAATCCAGTAGGACAGTGGATACTATATTACCCGAGTCACAAGCTGATTTTACGGAGTGCAAGAAGGAGAGAAGGGCGGTGTTAGTACTGTGTCCTGGGCAGAAGCCATGTTGGGTAGGAGAGAGAATTTGGTGCTTGGTAAGGAATGGCACGAGCTGCAGGTGGATACATTTTTCTAGGATTTTGGAGATAGGGGAGAGAATGGCTATAGGGCGGAAATTTGAGATAGTACAGTTTTTGCCGCCTTTGTGGAGAGGTAGAATGTAAGTGGTACGCCATAGTTTAGGAACATAGGATTCATGTAATGACCTATTAATTAGGATGCTGATAGGTAGAGCAATAGAGTCAGAAGCTATTTTTAGGACGGAGGATGGAATGTTATCAGGGGCATTGGAGCAGGGCTTTAGTTTATATAGAAGTTTCTTTATTTGGTCAGTAGATACTGGTTTGAGTTTGAAAGAGGAGGGGGGAGAGCAGATTATGGAAGATTGAGCAGGGGGGAGGAAGGTGATTGTTAGTAAATCTCTTGGTTAGCTCAGCGATGGAAGAGGTGAAAAAGGAATTAAACAGTGAGGCTATTTCAAGGTCAGATTTGCTGGTATCTGGACAGGGGTTGTTTTTAGTACCTGGTCTGAGGAGGGAATTGATGGAATTCCAGAATTGTTTGGGGTTTCTAGCATGGTTTTCTTGAAATTTGATGTAGTAGGACTTTTTATCTTTAATGACTTGTCTCTTGGTTAGGTTTCTTAACTGCTTATACTTGAGGAATATATTGGGTTGCTTGTGTTTAGTGTAGGATTTCCAGGTTTTATCCCTTTGGAGCATTAGCTTTTTTGTATCTTTGGTGAGCCAAGGGGAGGTATTTGCTTTAACTCTTTTTGTTCTTGTTGGAGCTAGAGAGTTAAGGACTGTTAAGAATGTTGAATTGAAATAGTTGACGGCTTCGTCTAATGGTAATATTTTTAGAGGGTTCCAGTTGGTGAGTTTAAGAGAGTCAGAGAAACATATTCTGAAATGCTTCTGCTAAATCATCTCATGCTTTAAAGTTTTCACTGTGTTTAGATCTGATAACATCAGCAGATATGTATGCATAATGCAGTACCAAGATTGTAGATCTATTCATGTAGTGAGTTTCCTCCAAAAGCCCTCTTCAATTATATCTATATTTTCAGTGTAACTAGAAACCCTCCATCCAAACATGTTCTGATTTAACTTTTTATTCCATGCCTGCCTTGGCCTGATTGACTTTATTGTTGTCATGTCCCTAGCATACCTCCTTTCTCTTTGGAGGGAGTGTTTGTTACAGTTCTGAGGACCACAAATGTTATCCTTATAATATTACAATATTAATATCAAATATAGGGCAATATATGCTAAGCATGAAATTGCTGCATCTCAGATTGTTTTCGCCTTTCCGAAGTACAAAAACACAACAAATGCAGTTAGCACGGGAGTAAAGCACAAATCCCATGTCAAGGTTCTGCACAGGATCTTCACCCTACCTCTACAAAATATTTTAGTTTTATGACAGGGAGTGCTGAATCTACTGTTCTGGAGTTTGAATTTTGTAATATTGGGATATCAGTCATGGTCCTTGGAACAGTGATAGTGAGATTTGTTTTCCTAAACCAAGTGACCTGATATTATTTCTTTTCTACTCAAATTATTCCCAGATTTCTCAGTACAAGAAAGTGTAACTGATTAGCTGGCACCATCCCCAACTCAGCAACCCCCAAGTATAAAAAACAAAATATCAGGCATGTTGCAGCATTCAATTAATGTCTACAAACATGGCAGAAGCTGTCTCGGTTTAGTTTTTCTCATGTTGAACCATTGTTTGTGATGGCCTCGTTCTGCTTTTTTTGGGGGGAGGGGTTCTGTTTTGCTGGTTTAGAGACATTTATGCGACTGAGAACTGTGTTTTCTGGTTTTGGTTTAATTTATTTTAACCACCTGATGCATGTCTTTCTCAGTGAAAAAGATCTCAGACTAAGTTAATGATTCCACAAGCTCCACTAAGAGTTCTAGTCTGACCTTTCTGTAGTTCTTGGCATTATGATGTACTCTTGATTCCTGATTTTTGCCCTATAGGGACAGTAACACTTTGTTTTGCCACATTCACCTCATTTCTTACAGGGTGTATCGCCCCTTCCCTGAATAGCCAAAGTTGAGCATAGGTTATGAAGTGAATTCTTAATGCAAGTAAGCAGAACCTTATTTTCTGAAGTCAGGAAAAATCTCATTGAGATAATGAACCATCTTATGCTTGTTACTTGCCACTCCTAAGCCTTCTGTAAATGGATGCGTAATATGTCCTATTATTTAAAAGTGCATACCCATGCCATGGGCATGTATTTGACAAAATTGAATTCCTCACTTTCACGCCAGACATATTTTACTGCTTTGCGGGACTCTTAGGAGTTGAAAAGCCAACAAAACATTCAGTTTAGTAAGGCACAGTCCATGCAGACCCTTTTATTTGCTGTATATGTTTAAGCAGACTCAAAAGTGACTTTTTTTTACATTTCTCAGAATACCGCTGTTAAGCTGTCATCCCTTTTGGCATAATGGGTGGTGTATGACCCTGAACTGTTCTGAAGTATTCTTGGGGGCAACAATTAAAAGAGATTTTTTAAATACAACTACAGGAGGTGAAATGGGGCCTGATATCTTCCTTCCCTGGTCCCCCTCTTTTTTTATCAATTCTTTCATTATCTCCTCATGCGCTGACTTTATTTTCACAATTTTAGTGATTGGCTGCACACAAAACCCAAAAATAAATACAAGCAGACACCAGTAGTCTATGTCACTTTAAATCTGTTTTAAGTGATTCATGTATTGCTCCTGTGATGTCATGGCTGACAAAAGTAGCAATAAGCCAGTCTTAGATTAGTTAATTCATTTGTTAGTAATGGCTTAATTTGAAATCAATAAAACTGCCCAGCTATGTACTTACCATTGTAAAGCCATTGTGCTTTGCCTTAAAGAAATACAGTGTTACTAATAAAGTGTTTGAAGCACTCTTACAACACAAATAGAAATGCTGTAGTGGTTGACTCCATAGTTACGCACACCAAGTCTACATTTATGAGGCTGGGGAAAAGCAGCATGACGATGAGCTGCCTCTTAGGGGCCAAGATTTCCAATATTGCAGAGGCCCTAAACCAGAAAAATATGAGTATATATGACAGTGGCCTGTAGTGGGGTAAAAAACTTGGTGTGCTGAACCTTTAGGAATATGAAGAGAAACACATCACACATTTCATAAATGCAGGAAGGACCCTGGTATTGAGTGGAATCCTTCCATCACCAAAATTTAGCTGAGGTAAAAGAAGAGATGACTAGCTTTAACAATTGGCTAAACACCTGATGTCATCTAGGAGGATCCAGTATAAGTCAGAATGGCAGGGGGATCCGGTATAAGTCATCCTGGCATGAGATGCCTGATAACTGTACTTGCTTTACCATGGAGTTTGTACATGTCAGTGCAAGGGTTCCACATACTGTTGAAAGCTGTTGCTGCCCCCATTTTGCTTTTTTTAGATGGACTCCAGCTGTTGAACCTCCTAATCTCATTCCCAAAACAAATCAAACCCTGGATAATATCAAGGTTATTCTACTTAATGCTAGAAGTCGAAACAACAAATGGAGACCTTGAAACCCTCCTGCATCTGGAGCACACCAATGTATGTGCTATTACAGAAACCTAGTTTTAGAAAACTGAGAGACCTCCCTCCAATACCTGAGTTTAGTGCTTACCACACATTTAGACCTGATAGAAGCTGTGGTGGCATATCCACATAGCTGGCCTTAGGCATAGGCCAACTGGGCGGCTGCCTAGGGCGCCGCTCTAGCAGGGGTGCTTTTCCACTATTTATGTGGTGTAGTAAGACAAGGATGGGGGCACCAGGAAGTGTGGTAGGGGGCGCCATGGAGCCCTTTTGCCTAGGGCACCAGTTGACCTAAGGCTGCTCCTGCATATCCATATTTATTAGAGACCACATTACCTCAAGAAGATATCTGGAAAACCACAAGAAGAGGTTATAGACATTAAATTACATGAAATATGATCAGTTTTCAGATTATGTTGTGGTACAGGACCACCTGTTTGTCTCCAGTAAATCACACAGTATTCTTAAATATTCTTGATAAGCTCCCTAGCATTAGAAATGCTCTTATCCTAGATGATTTTAACTACTCAGTGATAAACTGGAGGACATATACTACTAACGTAGGATATGCAAAAAAAAAAAATCTTTGAGTTTATAAACAAGAACGCCCTAGACCAAATTGTTAATGAACCCAGTAGAGAATGGGTGTATTCTAGCTGGTCTTAACAAACGTATCTGTTTCTGCTATCTGCAAGGTATTGCCCTTACTGTTCGAGTCAGACTACAAACTGGTGATCTTTGACAGCAAAGTCTTCAAAATGTCAGAACTAAAGATTGCAATGGTAATAGCCACTTTTTGTATTATTTATTTACTTCAAATTTTAGACCCAAGTTGAAATGACCATTTCATGAGAATATGTTAATGAAATGTAAAATAAGCTCAGTTTTCATTGCAGATAACATAGAATCACAGCGCAGGATAAAGTTGGGGAAGAATGAAATGAATAGCTAAAGATATGAAATGTAATGACAGCAGTGTAAGAGATATCAAGTAAAGGCACATCCGGAAGCAGCTGATATACTATCATTAAGACAATGTAAACAAAAACAAGAAAATGTTACAAACAACATACCCGAAAATGGTCATTGTATTTTCTACCAGGTTAATGTCAGTTCAGACAAAAAGTCTGAGGCAAATTCAAGGCAGTTCCTTGCTTCAATTAGCAGTTTAAAATACACATAAAAAGCATGCATGGAGATAAAGTACATGTTGATATTGCCATAGCGATGCCATTTATATCCAGTTCAAACATGTTTTCTGTCACAGATGAAAGGGTACGGGCCAAACCAGCTCTGCTGGGTTATTGTGGAAGACATTTTGTAAGTTGAGAGTGAAAAGAATAACAGCAGGAACTTGAACAAGAATGATAAAATCCCACTTACCACAACAATGACTTTAAACTAATATAAGTATATTATACTATATTGTATAATATAATATAACCTTCTAGTTGTCCTTCTCTGTCCACCTCTTTAAACCCCTACATTCCCATCCGCTCTCTAAGATCGAAAACCACAATCTTCTAAACATATATAACCCTTGTCGACCCCCTGGCCACCTACTATTATCCTGCTCCCTAGCTAAACTCTGGAATTCTCTCCCTACCACCCTTTGAAATACTCAGAGTCACTCAAACTTCAAAACTCTTCTCCAATCTCACCTCCTTTCAAAGTTGGAATGTTCCTGTACCCTTGCCACATAAACTCTTTAACATCATCTCCCACACACTATATACCTCAACCTTCTATCACTGCGCTCTCTTACCCTTTGCCTCTACTTCCTCTCTTACCCTATACCACATAAACTTCCCCCAACCCACTCCCTTTCTCCACTATATACCACCTTTTACCTCTCCCACCTCACCTTCTTCTCTCTATCCTCTCCTCATATTTCTATCTTCCAAAAAAAATATTTTTTTTTATCTGTACATAAATGTTTTACTTGTTTTTTTTTTCATCTGAAATGCCTGTACTTTTAGTATGTTTAGACTACATGAATCTCACTTTTGTAAATCATTACCTAGGATTAGAAATGTTATGTCTTTTTTTTAACAAATTGTGTATTATCTCTGTATTTTTCACTGTTCTGCTACTTTATTTACTTTTGTATAACTATTGTAAAATGTTCTGTATCCTGTAAAGATTTTCTCCCGAGGTCTCCACTGAAAACGGGCTCTTCCAGCCCCAATGGACTATCCCGGTCATCAAACTGTAATAAATAAATAAATAAATAAATAAATATAAGACTATAGCAGTCTGCTACACTTTTTTAAATCACATATGCATGAAAGGTTTTAAATATTATTTACCCTGATTTGAGTTTGTTTGCTAGTTTGTTTGTATGTTGAATGGTAGGAGTGCTGTATATTGCACCTGTATATAATCAGCTCTAAAGAAAAATAATGGGAAATGCCAAGTATGTGTGAGGTATGCATCTTGATAAATTGACATTGCTCCTTTCTTGATCTACTCAGATTAAAGAAGGTCCATTGTAGTGCCCAAACTCATTGGTCAGTTCTGTTGCTTTTCCTGAAGCCAGTGGACTGCCTGCTGTTTGAATTCTATCCAGGTGTACAAATATCTTGTTAACTCATTTTGCTTACTAAAATCCTTATCCGTCTTCCATTACATTAGAAAATCACCCAGCTAGATGATCCTTCTTTCATGTTAACCCTTTCAATTATAGGCCCAAAGACTTTCAGCTGCCTACCCAGAAATCAACAGCAGGGTTTCAACACAGCTGATATTCCTGCATTACACAGTTTTAACAGCCATGGAGATTGGTTATGTTGACAGTAGTAATCTTTCTGGACTTTTTGATTCTGTACCACAATAGATACATTAAAGTAAAATGTTGGGGGCTGAGGCTTGGTATAACGGTTAATGTGTTTGCCTCACAGACACAAGGTACAGGGTTTGATTCTCACCTTTGAAAGGTAAATTGTCTATTTCTAAATTGGCCCACAAGGTCAGCTAGCTTTGTACTTACTTATGAACCTGTCACAACTGGATATTTCTTTTCCACCCACAGCCAGTCTGGAAAGTTATTTCACTGTGCTCACTCCTGGTGCCCCTGCTCTTTATTCTTTTCTTGATTAACTGTCAGTTTGAATAAAATAAATTCTTTATGTGAATTAGATGATGTTATGAGTGTCCGATAATGATCAACATTAAAATTGCTTTAAAAAAAAAACTCAATTATACAAAAGGTTGTTTAAAATGGGATTTAACCCTATTACAAAAAAAAAAAAAACTTCAGTTACTTGGGACACAAAAAAGACATGGCAATTTAAAAGTCAAAATGAACATAATAGGTCCAGAACAAACATATAGACCTAGGACTGTGGCTAGCTTGGTCCTTGCCATCTTCCACAATATCAATATATATATATATATATATATATATATATATATATATATATATATATATATATATATATATATATATTAAAAGCCCACCTTCTTCTTTCATACTGCTAGAAAAGTGCATACCAATTAAATAAAAAGGTAGAATGACACTAAGCCAAAAGGGTTCCAATTACTATCCTGGAATAGGTTCTGCAGATGATATCAGCAAAAACAGTTGAACACACAAATAGACTTCAGTCAACTCCGCATAAATTGCTTTGATTCATCACTCATTTGGATGTTGCTGTTGTTGTTTGGTTGTTTAGCTGAGTCTGACTCTTTATGAACGGGAACATCTGGTTAATAGTCTTGGTTTATTTCTTTGATCTCCCTGGAGAACACAATATTCCCAAGCATTATCTAATGCACAGCCTTAATTATAGCCCAACTCAATAATATTCTATTATCATAGCACTAAATTATACTTTGTTGGCAATATGAGGTCATTCCTCTCTATTATACCATGACCCCCCATTAATATTCCAAAATGTGCACGCTGATTGGCCAGCATGCACATTGTAAATCGACTTATACTAATGGAAAAAGGTCCGGTCGCCCGGACGTTTTCCATTAGTATAAGTCTCTTTTAAAACACTGTCTCGCTATGTTAAAAGAGTTTAACATAGCGACACAGGTTTAAAAAAAGCAACTGAGATTTTTAAAGCTGTCTCGCTATGTTAAACTCCTTTAACATAGCGACACAGTAAAAGCAACTTGCTTTCTCCGTTGCTTTCTAAACCGTTGCTTATGGGTTTTATTTTAAAGCTGTCTCGCTATGTTAAACCCATTTAACATAGCGAAACAGTAAAAAGCAATGGAGATCTTGCTTTCTCCGTTGCTTTTGGCCACAACTCTGATGTACTGCGTAGGCATGCGCAGTACATCAGAACTGCCGCGGATACCAGACAGCTGCGGAAGGGCAGCAAAGAGGCATTATACAATGCCATTATTTAAGAAAAGTAATTATTTCTTTTCTTAAATAATGTCATAGTATAATAGCAATAACACGCCTGGGTGTGGGTAATGCGGGATTTACCCCTGGTTGTCTTTGTTTGGTCCCTTGGGCTTCACCCTCGGGACCAAACCACGCCAACCGTGGATAAATCCCGCATTACCCACACCCAGGCGTGGGTTATTGCTATAATATCAATAACTGTCCTTCCAAGAAGCAAGAATCATTTTATTTCAGGGTTGCATTTATCATTTGCAGAGACCTTTGAGCCCAGGAAAATAAAATGCAACTGCCTTTACTTCCTCCTTGTCTATTTGCAAAGAATAGTTATGGCAAGATGACATCATTTTATTTTATTCTGAGCCACAGCAGGCCAACTTCTACTTTCACCTTCAACTCAACTCTTCTTCCCTTTCGGCCATATGAATGGTATTGTCTGCATTTCTGAGGTTGTTAACATTTCTACTTACAATTTTGATTCCAGCGTTTCATTTGTTTAACTCAGTATTCCACATAACATAATCCGTGTATAAACTAAAGCTGTAGAATGACAATATACAGTCATGGTGCTTACCTTTCCCAGTGTTGAACAGTTAATTTTTCCATATCAGGGTTTAAATGATGCTACTGCTTTTTCTGCATGCGCCATACTTCTTAACTGTCCAGATCTTTGCAGAACATCCAGATTTTTGCCTCATATTGTTGGTCTGTAAGTAATAAAATTTGGGGTTTCTGGATTTTTGTGGCAAATTAGTGACAGTTGCATTCATTAAATAGCAATAGACACAAGTTTTAGACTTCATATCCTTCAGAAAATGCATGCTAATACAACTTTATTCTAGCAACTTTGTAAGTTTATGAGAGCAATATTTAAAATGTGTCCCTGTTTGGGGGGCTTTGTGCCCCATTATTTTTGGCTTCATCCAGATTTTTTGTCCCAAGATGTTGAGAGGTATGGCCATACACGGTCCTCAGGAGGCAAATATGGTGAGCAGGTATCTTTATTTCTCTAAGAACCTCACACAGATTGTTATGATCTCCATAGTCAAAGCCTTTATAGAAGTCAATAAAGCAAAAGTAAATATTTCTCTGGAGCTCAAATATTTCTCTGGAGCTCTCCTGCTTTCGCTGTTATCCATCAGATATTGACTGTTTAATCTCTGATGTATCTGACCCTTTTAAATCCAGCTTGTACATCTGGCAGTTCTCAGTCCATGTATTACTTGCAAAATCTAGAGCATCCCCTTGGAACATGTGAAATGTGCAACTGTTAAGTAGTTTAGCATTAGCCCTTTTTTAGACTAGAATATAAATTAACATTTTCCAGTCCAATGTACCCTAGCTGTAATTAAACTAACAGGTAAACTATTAATTTGTATTTTGATCTACAAACTGATCTGCATAGGCTAATGTAGGGCCTGACAAAGACTTCTGAAATGAAAGCTAGATCTAAGAGCACTCTGATTCGGTGTTTAAAATGCCTTGATTTTCACAATATTCACTACAGTGATCTTCAAAAGCATTCTTTGTTCAGAGACTTCAGATCAGAAATTTTAAACAAAAATGGCATGTCAGCATTTATAAAAGCATTCACAAGCAATGTCATAGGCAGGCATACATCATGTATGCCAGAGTATGCAGTTTTTAAAAATAATTTGTTTTCTACACACAAATGTGTTAAAAATTAAAAAAAAAACATGAAACATTTGTCATGGGTTATACATTTTGTTAAACTGTTAACCCCCAGAATATCTGGATGCTTGATATTTTTTCTTAGGCTTGTCATTTTTGGAAATATTCAAAAAGTATGATGTTCACTACTTCTAGGGGCTACCCTTGTTGAGGGAATACATTCTGGAAGCTGCTGTACATTTTAAAATATCCTGGGTATGTACCTGTTAACAACATTTCTGTAAGTTGACCCCACTTATAAACCTAAAGGCACATCTTCCCTGGAGTATCCGTAAAGTATGTATTGCTGTTTCCCAAGATGGGTGTCTATACTTTGCTAGTATAAATGCACTAGGTATACAATGATATCAGGAATGTATAGTAAGCTAACATTGGTATGAGATTACCTACCGAGTGAGGAAAGTTATAGCGATTCAGTTCATCTACCTGTAAAACAACCAAACAGTGCCTTCAAGTTTTGCTATTCTTCAGTCTATGGGGCCAGGATCACAAACTTCTTTAGCTTTGAGTCTGATTAGAAAGATTGTATCACCTCTTTGATTCACATTTTTATCCCTCACCTGTCTCCAACTCCCTATACATGGTTCCTTGCTGTACCTTTGCCACACAACTAGCAGAATCATTTCAATATAAACATCAGCAAGTAACCTGTTGAAACAGTGTAGCTGGATGTCTACTATGCCATTATGGTCACATATGGGACACTACATAAATGTCTGAATGAAGAGAAGATGAAATCAGCAAGGAAAGGGGGGACAGTATTGCTGGAACTAAAGTCATCCTCAAGTCATGGTGAGTACCTTCATGTGGAAGATCCTGTTATCACAAAATCTCATCAAGACGACACTGATAAATAGACCGTACATTATATAGCATATATCATGGGCAGAGGTAGGTTAAAAAATAAAAAAAGACAGTTGGGTGCACAAGTCCCAGGATAAAAACAATGCCCAATCTTGGTATGTGCAGTGTTGTTAGGATTGGAAAAAATGACACTGTAGAATCCTCAAGACATGGAAACATTCCTACAATGGGGTTAAGCCAGGCTCAGGGGGGAGGATGCCCCCCCCCCCCTGTTGTACAAGAAAGTAGCAGTCTACAAAAAATCACAAAAATTATTAGGACAAAAAAGAACCATAAAGATGATAAAGTGGACTACTGAGGATAAGGAAAAAATGATGTATTGTTATTATTATACAAGAAGCCCAGAATTTCCAGACAGAAGATATTCAAAAAAGATTAAGAGAGAAATTACTGGAAAAAAATACTTGCTCAAGAAAAAAACGTCAAACATTTCAAATGCAAATTTGCATTCATTAACAGAATTGATCCATGAAAAAGTTAGACAGACAAAGAAACTTTAGGCTGCTAGGGAAAAGAAGTGACAGAGGAAGTGTGAAACTACAAAGAACAAAACCCAGACATTTTTGAGAGGTATAGAAAAGAAATATGGGCATGAGAAAGAAAAAGAGATCTGATATGGAATAATAGTTATGCAAAGGTGAAAGCCAAACTAATCAATATACCAAATCATCTACAAAGATATTTTGGATTTTATTGAAGAAAAGATTAACAAGGTGAAGTTAAAAAAAATAGAAACTGAAGTTATGGACTACCTGCAAATTGAAGGATTTATTGTAGAAAGTATAACACAGAGTGTGTCACAGCATGATGGAACAATGAGTTCCTAAAACACAGATAGAGCGGGAGATATCTGAAGAAGAAATATGTACACAGGAAAGCAAAAGAGATGTGATATGGTGCAATATTTATGCAAAGAAAAAAGCAAAAGTAATTTACAGATGTATTTAGATATGCTACCTATCCATGCAACTCCATATGAATTGCAGAAGAAATCAATTCTGGGCACATTGCAGATGCTGCAAAGAGTACTTTCAATAACATCAAAGACTGAAGCAATACTAATTTCATAAACTTACCTTGAGTTAGGAATGGGATCCTTTCCTGTCATAGTATTTGAAGTAAAAAAGATTTGGAGAAATTTAACAGAGAAACTACATCCTGTACACTTACCAAACTAGGTGCTCATATCTGCCCTAATGTCACATTATACCACTGGGAAAGAAACAACTTAGTGGAAAATGAAGTGTAGACTAGTACATCCCTGTACCCTCCATGGATAGCTGTCACCATGTTAACAGACACAAACACACACAGACACACACACACATACACACACACACACACACACACACACACACACACACACACACACACACACACTCACTCAGACATGAGCACATACATACATACGCATGCACACACACGTGGACACTCAAACACAAGCCCATACATGCGTATGCACATATAAACACACACACTTACTTGTCCCATTACATTATGCTTTCAGTCCGAAATTTGTGCAGCTTCCCGCTTTTCTGCATTGTCGGCTTCCAAGGAATATGTAAATAATACCTCTAAATTTTATTGTCCAATCACTTGTTCTCAAAGAACACTTAGGCATGGACGTAAGTGGAAGCCTGTGCTGGCTGGCTGCTAAATCCGCATCACTGCTTCACTTGCATTCGGTCACACGGCACTCGCAGCTAATCAGGTGCCAGACAAGTCTGGGATTGACTTTTCTTCCTTTCGCTATTACATTCAAGCACATTGGATGAAGTCACAGAACTCATTTATCTAAAACATAAAACAGGGGTGATTTTTAACTGCAGCCTGTAGTTCTGATGATTGACTGAAGATAATAATAATAATAATTAATAGTGAAAGTAATACTATAGTGCTTCATCTTCCAAGATGAACAATTTAGTTATCCATTTTTGATATATTACAAATGAAATGAAGAATTAGTTCCTTAGACTAGGAATGAATTTTGTAGGTGCTAGAAAAATATATAAAGAGGAGTGGAAAAGAAAGACTGAATAATCGGTAAGAAAATACTTCAGGAATGTAATTTCGGATTTTTCAGACATGCCCAGAGATATGGGAGACAGAAAAAGAGACGGAAAGACTATACACTGTTATATTGTCTGATTTTAAACATTAGACCTTGGCATTCGCACTTCCAGATCATTTGAGCACAGTACTAAAACTTATTTTCAGTCCAAAGCAACTCTGTAATTAGTTTATTTGCAGAGCTTCTCCAATTAAATATCCTTGTTGACTTGGTAAATAAATGTGTCCCAGCAAACCTTTATAGCCATCTTTTCCCCCATTTCATTTCACAATCACATCATATTCTTGTTGCGTCAGCATGATCCCCTGTAGTCTTAGTGATGCCTTATACAAATGTTTCATCAGTAAACACTGCTGTAGATCATGGTCTGTTTTTAACCAACATTATTTACCATAAAATAAATTAATGGAAGTTTAACACATCCATATACTATAGCAAGTAGCTTTTTTTGTCAGTCTCTAAATATATTCTCTAATGTTGTTGTTTGTCTTTCAGCTTTTTCCCAGTAAGGGGTAGCCACAGCGGAACTCCGGTCCACTACTGATTGGCAGTAGATTTTTATGAAACGCCAAGGTGCCAGCTTGACGGTCAACCTTCAACGAAGGCACGCCCATTTACGCACGCATGTCTTTCAAACGCTACCCAACCACGGGGAGGACATGCAGACTCCACACAGAAGTCACGCCCAAGCCAAGCCGAGAATCGAACAGGAGAACCTCTTGCTGTGAGGTAACAACACTACCGCCGTACCACCGTGGTATTTAAATTTATTCTCTAATATTCTATGAAATATCAAGAGCAATAGCTAACTTCTTTATTTGTTATCAGTATCACTATACCTGCTGCATTCTGCCTCACATCTGCTTGAAATGTAACTAACTTGCCAGATCAAAATAATTTAAAGTGGGTGATGTGTTTATTTATTTATTTATTTATTTATTTATTTATTTATTCATTCCATTTGATAACCAAGCTAGTCCTACTGGATTCAGAGTCCCATTTTCAGAGAAGCCCTGAGGAGAAAAAAACTTCAAAGAAATACAGTTGTGATAACAGGAAAAATAACAGAATGAGTAAATGTGCACAACATGTGCAAGTTTTACCCACATTATAATAGACATTTTATATATGTATAAAAATATATAAATATATATATACACACACACACACACACACACACACACACACACACACACACACACACACACACACACACACACCTTTTGTCACTCGACAGTGTTCTCAAAAGAAGTTATTAGACTAGATTGGGAATATTAGTTGAGTAAGAGGAAACAGTAAAATCACAACATATTAAGTTGGTACTTAAGTGCTTCTTAATTAGTGATTGAAATGAGTTACTATTAGATGTAGATGGGGCAGTGAGTAGCAAGTGGTTCCATAATTATGATATTGTTATAGTGGGATACTGAAGTGATTATTGGTAACCATTTGAAATGATGGGACCTGCTAGAACAAGTCTCAATATACAGAGACTGAATGATGGAAAGATTGCATATATCAAGTCCAAGATGCCATTTCTCTACATATTCCTTTTTATCCAATGTATGGTGATCTCAGAATTGGTATACATAAATTCAAGGGGTGCAGGGGGTGGCTTGACTCAAGTTTAAAGGAGAAGAGCGATTTTTGAGATCCCTCTTCTGTGCTTTCTGTCTTTTTTTTGGCTTGTTGGCTCTTGACATTCCAAGTGCAGACATCTCAGTAGGGAGCCATGATTACAAGACTTATAAGCGATTGGAATGAGGTGATTTGTACATCTTAGTAGTCTAGTTAGAGTGCAGATTTATAGTCAATCATTTAATGCAGGGCTTTTGGTAGGTTTATATTAAATCATGCAAGCTAATTCAAGGTGTGAGAAGTTAATGATGTTTTGTGCTTTGAACCATTTTTTTTACTTTAGGGCTAGGCAGTGGTGACATCTATTGGAAATATGTTCTGCAAATGTATTTATCTTCTTATAGGATTGCTTAAGTTTGTACGAATGGGAGTTTTTATCTTTGATTAGAAATGTGGATATATGGATACATATAAATGGCTCAGAAAGAGGAGTACTTGATCTTTTTTCATCAAAAATAATCAAAAATGATAATGTTCTGGAGAAGAAAGAGACAGAGAGACAGGGAGAGAGAGAATGAGAAATACAGTGTGAGCCTGACTCTAGTACAAGTGAAGCATTTTAATAGAACTGATTGATGTAAAACCTCTTTTTTTTTCCTTCAAATAGACTTTTATTAGCTTTTACATAACAGAACTTGAAGAATAAAACTGCAGTTCAATAATCATGTGAACAAAACCACATAGTAAAATACAATTAATAATACAACTAATATAAGAACTATTTACAAACAGTACAAAATGCTGCAATACTCTAAAATAAATCAGCCTATATAACACCATTAAATGAAAAATTGAGTACTTAATTATTAATTGATGGGTAATTAAACAGTATGCAAAGAAAGAGGGTAATCAAGAGGCTAAGATATCTATAGCAAATACAGTAGATAGAAGAAATAGAAGACCATTACACATATTGATCCCTTGAGACCAAGCAAATAGGACCAACTAAAGATATCGCCGTGACCCAACAACCACTTAACAAAAAATTCTTAGTAAAGTAAATGTAAATATGTTAGGGGATTACTGGCTAAAAGTGAAGCCATTTCTCCTTAATGAAAATGATATTTTGGCTGCTGTTTGTTCAGCTTTAGGTATTTTATTATCAGATCTGGAGATTGTTGGTACTTTCCTGACAAATAGAATATACTTCCTTTGATGTAATGGAGGAAGAGGAGTCAGTAAGTGGTAAGGCAGACACAAGGATCATGTAATTCTTTGTACAAAATGTGCAATGAAGATGAGGGTTTTCCATCACGAGCAATGACAAAATCATCTCTAATAGTAGTGTATGCCTATAAACTCATGGTTTGAATGAAGTGATGCTTGTTTTATGCCATGCAGTGTTAATGAAAGCAAAGACAGTGATATGAAAACAAGTGAGTCACAAGCACATCATCAAAGGGTAAAAGAGAATAAAGAAGAAGACAAGTGAATAGGTTATAGTAGAGGAGCAGTGACTTTGCTGATTACAAACAACAGAAAATCGTGGACATATAAAGACTGCAAAATATACAGTCAACAGCAGAAGAGGTAACAAGCAACAGAGGTGGGTATGCACCAAGAAGAAATACTGTAGAGAAATGATACATCTGAGGTATATGGTTACTATTAAAAATAGATAGGTCTCTAGCTCTCTACAGGTGAGAGGAGAGCTGCGACCTCACGTACAAGGGCTTAAGTATCTTATAATCTTGCTTGCATGTCAGGGAAAGGTGATAATGAGCTTGACCAGCAAAGATAAACTGTGATTGCAGTTTTACAAGTGTTGTAAAAGACTGTAATGGTGAAGTAAGAGCTAAGTCATAAGACAAAACTTACTTTAGTGGACAGTCTGTGTCTATATGCTGCATGCTCATCAACGGTCGCAGCATTTAGGCAGTGACCAAACAGCTGAGTCTGGTGATTCAAGTTGTGAGAATGAGACGGTTTTGCATTGTTGTTATCATTCCCTGTGATGGAATGAAAACCGTGACATTCAGTGAGGAACGGGGTTGGGAGGAGGCAGCAGATGTAGTTTAGGTATCTAGTGATGATACCTTCTAATGTGCTTTCAGTGGGAAGTGTACCAAGCACATTATCCCCTTCACTTGCTCAAACTTTTAAAAGTTCGAAGCACATATGGCCGAGAGCATATTAGAAGTTCGAACGGTCTGAATGGACATCCCTGTACAGTGCAGAACAGGAAGATTTCCCTTTTCCACAATGTAGTGTGATCTCAGAGTTGGTGGGGGGTGTGGGGGGGGGGTGCAGGGGGGCTACAAATGTTTAGGGTTTTTTTTTTTTTTTTTAATATAATATAATATAATATATATATATATATATATATATATATATATATATATATATATATATATATATATATAATATATATATATATATATATATATATATAAAACAGATATTGCATCTGTCACCTTACATGAAAACACAATAAGAATAAAAAGATAGATAAAGAAGCCTGGTATGCCTTGTTCAACTTGCAAATGTTGTGACCCTTGCCAGGACAAGTAATTCTGTATATGGATTTAGTGATGGATAGATGGATGGATGGATGGATGGATGGGTGGATAGAATTCAACTTTACTCCACATACTGACTCTTATAATAATTCATGCACCTAACTGTAATAATGTGCATCTCTCTGATGTCGTCTTCACGCCTTGCCATGAGCTGTGCTCATTGGTCAGGAGTGCTCAGCAAAATATGAACAGAGCTGAGAAACGTCTTGGCAGATACTGCAGTCTGCCATGTAGCAGTCAGTACTCAGTGATACATAATGAGCTGCAAACTCAGCATGTATATTGCTGTAAAATGCTGTCCTCAGCTATGCCACAAGCTGCACTCAGAGCTACAAGGAATCAGGGTGACACACAGATCATGGTTACTGTCGCTCGTTTATCTCTGTTACAAATAATAAGAAGGCTTGGGGTTTCGTTCATATGCTTCAATGTATACATACACATCAGTATGGATAGCAACATCTTTAAATTCGAACAAACTAACTAACAGAGCTTATATACATACATACATGTTCATATCTCAACAGCTAACTCCAAAATGGCAGTCAGACTAGCAAGTGCTTAGTATTTATACTCTAGTGCAAGACCTTGGATAGCTTCTTAACGGTATATACACATACATATTGAACTACGCCATCCCTCTTAAAATATTGCCCTTTATGTAAAACAATATCAGACCTGGACATGCATTACTATGTACATCAGAAACAAAATACAGTCTTCATGTCCAAGTTGCTTCATATCTGCTAAAGAGTTTAGAGATTTGACCATATCTCCTAACATAACAGTTGGGAATAAAATCATCAGCAGGGACAGTCTGCAGTGCATAACTCATATCAGGAACTTCTGGATTTGTCATAGGAACAGGAATGTCCTCTGGACCTTCCTCTGCAATTGGAACACTGGATAACTCACTTTGAGATAAACAGTCTTTCTCGCAGGCTATTTGCTGTGGTATAGGCTCGGATACCAGTAGTAAATGCCTCCGATTCCACCTAAAGATTTCTTCTTCCATTTTCACAATGTACAATCTTGGCTCTGGACAAATATTCTTTACGCCACCAATCCAATCATAACCTTTGGATATTTACATCCATACCACCTCTCCTTTTTCTAATAGACTGAGTGGTCTGCTGATCTTATCGTAGTAGGACTTCTGAGTTAGGAGTTTCCTCAACAGATTGTATTTCACTGATCTGCTGTTCTTGACACATGGAACCAACAATTGATTACTGAGTGGTAATGTGTTTCTGGTTTGTCTAGAGAGAAGTCTCTGAGAAGGTGAACCAAGATATTTATCATGTGGAACATTTCTGAGATTCAAGAGATTCAGGAAAACATCAGTATTGCCTTGTTTTGACTTCTCAAGCAACTGTTTTGCACTTTGTACTGAGCATTCTGCCAAACCATTTGACTGGGGGTACTCTGGACTACTTGTGACATGAGTAAAGTCCCATTCCTCTGCAAATCTTTTGAACTGCTGGCTTGTAAACTGCATGCCATTGTCAGAAATAAATTTGTGCGAACTTCCAAGTACAGCAAAATGATGCTTCATCTTAGTAATGACTGTACTAGATGCTAGGTTAGGAAGTAAGTCAGTTTCACACCAGCTGGAGTAAGAGTCAACTAACACCAAATAATGATGACCATTCCACTCGAAGATATCTATGGCAACTGTCACCCAAGGTAGTTCCGGAATCTGGTTAAGCTGAAGTGATTCTTTCTGTTGATAAGGCTTTTACTATTACACACTGAACAAGATAAAAGTGCTCTTTCAATGTCTTGTGACACAGAAGGTCAAAATACTATCTCTCTTGCCCTTCTTTTGGTAGATTCGGTTCCTGGCTGACCATGCGACAAGATAGTAATGAACTCTCTGGTTGCAAGCACTTTGGAACAATAACTTTCAGAACTTTCATTATGATACCTCTGTCAGACAAAATTTCATCTCTGTATGGAAAATATGGTTGCAGTTCTTCAGGTAAACTAGATTGCTTTGACATAGTTTGTCATTCGGTTCAGTGGTATTTCTGGGTGATCTGGATAACATATCAGCAAGATAAAGATGTTTGCCTTTCTTGTAGACAAAACTGAAGTTGTACTTTTGCA
The DNA here is from genome assembly GCF_019279795.1 of Protopterus annectens. NCBI lineage: Eukaryota > Metazoa > Chordata > Ceratodontiformes > Protopteridae > Protopterus > Protopterus annectens. Next base: position 306,056,340 of record NC_056731.1, read on the forward strand.
ATCTCAGCATCATATGCTGCAGTTGGCCTGGTGCTGAATGCATAGGCTTTGTCAAGATAGTGACTAGTGGTTGGTGGTCTGTTTCAATCTGGATAGGTCTACCATAAACATAATCATGGAACTTTGAACATGCAAACACAATTACCAAAAGCTTTTTCTCAATCTGGGCATACTGCTGTTCAGTTTAGGTAAGAGTTCTTGATGCACAGGCAACATGTTGATCCTCTTGTAGAATGACTGTACCTAGACCAAATTTCGAAGCATCACAGGAAAGTGTAACTGGTTTGTGAACATCATAGTATCTGAGCATTGGCAGACTAGCAATTCTGTGTTTCAGGACATCAAATGTTCTTTGGTGTTGCTCTAACCAGGACCAGGATACATCTTTACATGTCAGCTCTCTGAGTGGTGCTGAAAGTCTGGAATGAACTTGCCTAGATAGTTGACCATGCCAAGAAAATGTTGCAAGGCTTGAACATTGTCTGGAGCTGGTATCTCAAGAATGGCTGATTGCTTTGAAGGATCTGGTCATAGGCCTGTACTTGTAAATAAGTGACCAACAAAGCAATGTCTTGTAGCCTGAATTTGTATTTGTGTGAATTGAGCTTAAGATTAACTTGACGTGCCCTTTCTAGAACTTTTCTGCGGTTTCTGTCATATTCGGCTGCATCACGACCTCCTACTAGTATGTCGTCTACTATGATAGCACAAGGATACACAGAAAAAAGTTGCTCCATTGCATGTTGAAAGATTTCACTTGCATAATTTATACCAAATGACATTCTCAAAAGTCTGTACCTGCCCAACAGAGTACTGAAAGTAGTGAGCATTGAGGATTTTTTGTCAAGCTGAATTTGCCAAAATGAACTCTAAGACAGAAAAAATAGTGTCATCGGGTATTAAAGCTGCAACTTATTTGACTGTGCACATTGGATTATGAGGTCTTTTTAGCACTTTGTTCAAATCTCATGGGTCAGTACATATTCTGATGTCATCTGAGATTTTCTTATGAGCTACTACCATGGAAGATAGCCATTCATTTGGAGTTTCCACTGGACAAATCACACCTTGTCACACCATTTTATTTAACTCGGCTTTGACTCTGTCCTGCATGGCTATCGGAACTTTACGTGCTGGCCTGATAACTGGACTGACCTCTGGGTCTAACTTCTTAAGGTACATAACTGGAAGTTTGCCTAGTTTTTCTTGGAAAATATCAGCATAGGTAGAAAAAAAATGTGCTGGGCAAAATTCGAGTAGTGGTCTTTTAAAGTAACTTCATGGATTTCCTTGTTAAACAAAAGCAGTCCCATTTTCAAAGAGTTTCTGAGCCCTAATAATGACTGGATGTCCCTTTTGGCCACATAAAATAACAAGTCATAGCTCCTTCCAGCAGAATAACATGAAAGCACAACTGAGCCATCAGTTTGAATTTCTTCACCTCCATAAACAACAATTTTCGCACACCTTGCCAGATCAAGCATTTCACTTTTACATACTCTAGCAAATGTTTTTGCAGACATAACATTGCACTTGGAACCTGTGTCAGCTTTGAGCTCTATGGGCTTGCCATTTATCCGAACAGTACAAAATATTTCATTCTTTGCCCTTAAATCTACTGCATTGACTGTTTCAAGAAGCACTGACACACCATCAACATAAAGAGTAGAACTGCCACTGTCTAAATGATCAACTCATTTCTTAAAATGTTCCCTGTTAATAAAAGAATGCGTGCCTTTTGATTTACAAAATCTTTTAAAGTGATTCCATTTATCACATTTGTGGCATTGCTGACAAAAAGCTAAACACTTTTGCCTTTTAGATTCATGATTACTACCACAATTACAACAGTTGCCAATGAAACTAGGTTGGGGCCCATGCTATGAGTGTGCTGACACTCTTATACTTCACTGTGAATGTGCGAACTCTGGAATGTGCTAGAAGGTTCTGGGTTTACCATTGAGTGCTGCAGGGGTTACAGCTGCCATGTGCTTGGGCCTGTTTCTTTTAATAACGTGCTGCATGCTATCAACATGAGCTTTATCATGGAGATGCTCTCATTTGCAAGCATATTTGTGTGCTTTTCTGTAAGCTCGTATATCTGACAAATCTCAATGGGCTTAGTCAAAGTTAAATCACTGTCATGAAGCAAAATCTTTCTCACATCATCTTTTATACCACACACAAGTCAGTCCTTTATCAACTCATCCCTTAAGTCACCAAATTTGCATGTTTTAGCTTTATTTCTCAGGTTAGTTATATATGCTTATCAAAAATGGAGATGAGAAGACCACAGCATAAAATCCAACGATTTATTGTAGAACCAATTTCAAATCGAACAGACAACACCAGTAAGCACTTTCACATCAAACAGATGCTTCATCAGACTTCATTCACATTGCGCATCATTTCCTGTTTAAATACATTCTCTAATCAACATATTAGTGAAGTAGGTGAATAATTAATCAATTACCATTTCTTAAAAACAAACACTTTGTTAAAAATATACAATATTAAGATAAATTTACTTAAATCTCTTGGCAGCCGGCAATGGTTTTATCGAAGCCCTTTCATTGAGTCCAGGTAATTTATCGGCTTGCAACTTAACTATCCAATATAATTAATTCTGTTCAGTAACATTTTTCTTGTCCCCCAACCTTAAACTATAATCTATACAGCATATAACCATAAAGTGAAATGTATGTGTTTTATTTAGCATTATATGCTTGGCTAACGCACTTCTTTCAATATCTCCATTGCAAATAGCCGAAAGATGTTCTCTAACTCTATCACGAAGGGATCTATTTGTCATATATAATACGAATGACAGTCATTGCACACTGCCAAATATATCAAATCATTAGTAACACGTAGCATTTACTCTAAATTCATATCTAACATTAGTTATAGGATGTATAAAAACATTATCTAAACTTAATACCTTACATATATTCCACTTACCGCATGGTCTTAAGTAAGGTTTTGATATTCCCTTCCCTACAGAGGACTGTTATTTGAGTTGCACAATAATCTCTTTAAGTTCTTTTTATTCTTATACCTAAAATTAGGTTTATCACCCACTATCTCTTTAATTTGTACATCAGATTCTAAAATAAACCAGTTCCGTTTCACAATGTCTCTAATCATATCAATGTTACTAGAATATTGTAGACTCAATGAAGTTCTATTTACATTATAATTACATTTTTTACTATTTCGTAAAACTCTAATATCTGACACAGTATTCTCCATATATGGTTTAGCTACTGTATTTCTTAAATTTTCAAAATGTTTAAGATTTAAATCAATTTCTTTCAGTGTATACTTACTCTCGACCAATTCATCTCTAAAAGCAACTAAATTCATATGAAATGTTGCATCATTGGTGTTTAATCTAGATATGCGCATTCCTTGCCCCTTAATTATATTTTTATAAACATAAGATGGATGCATACTATCTCGAGATAGAATGTTTTTCCTACGACAAGATTTCCTGTGCATAGTAGTAGAGAAAAAAACATCTTGGTCTTTCATGACAACAACATCAAGAAAATCTATCATTACTTTAAAGGCTTTAAATGAGAATTTTAAAAAGTTAGTGTTGTCATTCAAATAATCAATGAAATTCATCAAATGTTCATAAGACCCAGTCCAAATTAGATAAAGATCATCTACAAAACGTTTATACAAACAAATACTTGCATTGTAATTATTATTCATTAAGACTACACTTTCTTCCCATTGAGCTAGCACTATATTCGCAAAATTATTCACACAGGGTGTGCCCATTGCAACACCCACTTGTTGCAAATAGTATTCTCCATTAAATAACATTACGTTATTTTCCAAAATGATTTCAAGCAACATGCATAATAAATCTATTTGTACTGCATCATAGGTACTATTATTTCTTAGATATAATTTTACCACCTCTATGCCATAGGCATGAGGTATGACTGTAAATAAAGAGCTTATGTCTAGATTCACTAACCAACTTTCCTTCAATATATGCTGATTGCCCAAAATGATGGAAGACAAATCACATAATAACTGTTTGCTGTCTCTCAATACATGTTTAGATTTATCCACAACAGGTCTGAGAAATTTTTCAACATAAACTGACAATGGATGAGTGACCCATCCTCGACTAGATACAATTGGTCTGAATGGTGGGTTACTCAAATCTTTGTGTAACTTCGGTTGGCCTTGGATCAAAGGTATGACTGGGTGGAGCACTAAAAAATAATCCAACAACGATTTAGGTATAATACGACTCATAAAACAATCATTTAACATACTGAAAACATGGCTACATATCAAATCAATGTCTAGCAATGTTAGTTTCCTATATACCTGTACATCATTCAGCATTTTAGTCATTTCACTCACATAGTATGTTGCATCTAATATCACAATCCCCCCTCCCTTGTCTGCTGGCCGAATAAATATAGAATCATCTTCCTGCAGTGCATGTAAAGCCTTATATTCATTTACTGTCAAATTGTGAAATTTACCTTTCATGCTTTTTTTACCCTTCATAAAAATAGATGTTATATCATTTTCACAAACATTGCAAAACATTTCTAAAGTTGTATTCAACCCTGGTACAAACGTACTAGGTTTTTTAAAAATGTCTACAGGGCCCTCAGACTTATTCATGGTTTTTAACATCACATTGCGAGCAAAGCTCTTTATATCCAAAATAGTGTCTTGCTTTCCTAGTTATATATGCTGCAAAAGTTTCACCAGGCTTTTGATCCCTTGTGTAAAATAAGTGCCTTTCCATAGTAACATTTGTCTGGGGGTTACACATTTCTCTAAATTTATGTCTTAAGCACTCTGCGTCCTCCTGTGACTCAGCCTGTACAACAATATGATGGTTCTCCCCATCTCCAGCATAAATAGCTGGTGCATACACAAATGAGCGCTCCCTTTCTATGGCTTTTTACCCAGCTAAATTAAGTAGAATAAATGCCTTTGTACAGTCTTCTTTATCAGAAAATGCAGCCTGTATGAAAATGTCATACTCTTGCTCAAACACTCTCCAGCTTTTAGCAATATTACTGTCAAACACAAGTGCACCAGGCTTTCGGAATCCATCTGTCATGCTCACAAAGTATACACAAACACACTGAAAATATGGCCCTTCTAATTATGTATGAGCAGACTGTTCTTTGAGCTTGTAACAACATTCAAATTTATAATAAACTCTCTGAAATGTTTTACTTTGTGAAATATGCTCTGTAATGGCTGTACTTTGTGAAATAGCTTGACTGTAACACTGCATAAACATGCAAACACTTTATACACTTCTAAAAACTTGAATATCTTTGCTTAATACAAAAAAGTACATGCTTTGCGAAAATGCAGCCATGTTCCTTTATTTTATTTCTTTTATGCAATTAAAACTTTATTTCAATAATTTTCCGTAGTAATTTGAATATTTTTTATCAATAACATACATATATGTCTATGGGAATATCATTTAGAATGTTGTGTATGACTCTTTTCATATTTTACAAATAAGAAATAGTGCTGAGCAAGATTTAATGTTTAAATTCATTTCTGACCTGTTTTGGGAAGTTTTACCCTTTTTAGGATGATCCACTCGTCTATATTCCTCCAAACAGCCAAATGCCTCTAATCATTTTAACCAAGCCGCTTCAATCTTCATGCCCCTTTGGTATGCTGGTTCTGACTTCAGGCCCTTTACATATCCCTCTTCTGACACCATGTCTCTCATTCGTCTCTGTTAAAAATAATAAAAAGGTTGAGGTTTCATTCAGATGCTTTAATATATACAAACACATTAAGATGGATAGCAGCATCTTTAAATACGAAAGAACTAACCAGTGGCGGATTTAGGCTTTGGCGCAGGGGCACGCGCCTGCCCCTCTTTAAACTGATTGTATAGCTTGGCTAGGACATCGGAAAGCATACATAAAGTACCTTTTTTAAAAAAAAAAAAAAAAGTACGTACATATTTGGTGTTGGCTCCTTTAAGGAGGATACCAGCCACGTGGAAGTGAGCTCATGGTATGTCCGTCTGGCTGCGAGCGGGAAATGTGCAGTAATGCGCGAGCGAGTGGAAGAAAACGACAGTCGTAAATCATTTAATGGATTATCGCTGCAAGCGGGAAATGTAGTTGGACTTGAATCACTTGATCAGGTAAGAGAGTGTGTGAAATGTACTTGCTAGTTGGACTTGATCAGGTAAGAGAGTGTGTGGATTATCGCTGCGAGCAGGAAATGTAGTTGGTAGTTGGACTTGATCAGGTAAGAGTGTGTGTGTGTGAAATGTAGTTGTTAGTTGGACTTGATCAGGTAAGAGAATGTGTGGATTATCGCTGCGAGTATTACACTTTGTGTGTTTGTGTGTGTGTTGCTAGGCACAGGTGTTCACTGAACTGTTAACCTTCTACTTATTAATAACAGAACTCACAGAGAGACACTCTTAAGTACTAACAGAAAAAAAAGTAGAGAAAAAAGGTGTGGAGAAGGCATATAGTATATGCCTTCTCCACACCTTTTTTCTCTACTTTTTTTTCTGTTAGTACTTAAGAGTGTCTCTCTGTGAGTTCTGTTATAGTCCAGGCATGATGTCAAGAAGCTATGCCATCTTACCATTGTTGTCCCCATTACAGTGGCATCAGGATGAATCCTGTCTTGGCAAAACAAGTGTGACATATTTTATTTATTTATTTTATTTTACATTTGATAACCAGGAAAGTCTGTCTGGACTGGCAGTCCTTTTTCAGCAGAGGCCCGGGGAGAAAAGCCTGTATTACTCAGCCAGTAGGAGGAAGTAAATCTGTTGTATAATTCATACTAAAGTATCAATAAATGTCAAACCTCTGAGGTTACAATGATCATGCCTGCTGAAACATTTAGTCCAACAGCACCAGTCTACTTTTTCAATATATTTTTCATGACCAATATAAGGGTAGGTTGTCTTTTTTTTTTTTTTTTTACATTCTAACTAGCTACTTCACCTGAAATACTATGCATTTTTGTGTCATTTACAGCAAAGTTAAGTTCAGTAGCTAGCCAGTTCAGTGGTGCAGAGGGATAAAGCTTTGACTGTGAATCAGATGTCCTGAGATCAGTCAACTGGGTGCTGAGGAAATCAGCTGGTGTGGGATTCATTAGCAAATGCCATCTCATCCATGCATGGCTAACACCCATTAGAAGTAAGTACTGCATCATGAAATAAACAAGGGCCAGGGCATACTCACCCACCAAGGTATGCTATTTTGGAAAGCAGTCATCATTTAGCTCATGTGCAGAAACAAGACTGAATCATTGGAATGAAGCTGTAGGATACTACACGTCAAGCTGCTAATCATGTCAACAGGGACAGGTAAAACCTTGGAATATTGTTTGACTTTGCCATGGGGAAACAGTGAGTCAGCTGGATAATGGGGGAGGGGGTGAATAATCAAGTAGTGGGAAGGCAACACAACAGGAAAAAGTTATCCGTTCAAAAGTAACTTCTGAATTTGTGTGAACATGAGGATATTCACATAATTGGCAGACTGAGCAGCTGGTGGCAACTTGTTCTGATACACACACACACACACACACACACACACACACACACACACACACACACACACACACACACAGACACACACACACACACACACATTCTATAGTTTCTCAAAAAAATATACAGAAAAGACTACTTGACTATCCTAAACAATTATATTTAGCTTTACTTTATTCAAGGTTATCAAGAAATGCAGTTAGAAAAGTTTTTCTGGAGAAATTTTGGACTTCCACTCAGTGGATAATCAGTTGATCCCCATGTGTCTCCTTGATAGCTGGGTCTAATAATGCCCACTTTGCTACAATTAGAAGATAAAGGTATTTGAGGTTGGTATCATACTGCTGCAGAGGGATTCATTTTACCTACTGTATTTTTCTTCCTGATCCTGGAAACAACACAGGACATGCAGTGGGCTTCAATTCTGAACTCTTTCTCACTTCTGAAAGTGGCTGACATCAGCAGGATTCTCCACCCACCCTCCGGCAATATTGTATGTGTTTCTCTGGTCTTCACTGGGGAAATCAAGCCACATGAATGTACCCTGAGTATTTGCTTCCCCCTTACCCACAAGAATGGGTATGACCATTCTTCCTACTTGCATCATCAAGTTTTTGAGCCAAACTCGGGTCACCTGGGCCATAGTCAGGATTCTATCCTTCTATACCTCCAGTGCAGGGTCAGTTAGAAAAGTTTTAAAAATAAAACTTATCTTATGAATACATATCTATCTATATATCTATATATAGACACATACAGTAAGACCATAAGATTAGTTGTGAATGCAGATATTTATATAATAAGGGGGCCTGGCCTGTCTACAAAGCACTATTGGTTGACATCCCATTTGTGTCATCACTAGTATGTGACCACACAGCCTTTCAATGTAAAGATAAATTAATGGTGTAACAGGGATTTCCCCTTTCCCCATGTAGGCACAACTTCAGGGTTGGTACATGTAAGTGCAAAGGAAATCTGCGGCACACTCACCTGCACTAAAATGCTGAAGACCACACTGCCAAACTTCTGAATTTGCCTCCCCTGCAGGACCCATATTAGCACTTGTTCCTGGGCTTAAACTGGTAGGGATATTCAGTATTCAAGACTTTTGGACAATGTGCTTGTTAGCATTTTGGTCTTCTATATTATGTTACTGGGATTATGCATTTTAGGACTGTGGACTTCAACCTTCTGATAGTAAACCATATATATTTATGGTTACCTGGCAAGTCCGCAAATCATGCATCATTTCTGATCATCTCATAAAGATGTGATAACAAATGTCTGAAGCTTCCCAAATGAAAATGGCATTTTGGAAACAAACATCCTCATAGAGTGTTTTGCAGGATGGCTGCACCCCACATTCCCTTGCCACTTATATATACCAACATGAGGAAAGGGGACATCCATGTCGCACCATTAATTCATATCACGATTGGAGGCTTCAGTCTTCTGATAGTAAACCTTTGTGTGTGTGTGTGAAAATTTATACATATGACACACTCACAAATATATTCAGGTGTCATTTTTGAAGTAAAAAATCAGCTGATTAAACATTACCATCTTTTTTTTCCAATGCAGGATGATGAATAGTGGGGTTCAGGGATTTTTTTTTTTTTTACATGTTTTTGTCGATAACTTACATGTCAGTTAAATGTCATGTATGTGTGTGTGTGTGTGTGTGTGTGTGTGTGTGTGTGTGTGTGTGTGTGTGTATATAAATATATATATATATATATATATATATATATATATAAATCTCCTGTGTAACCTAAAGCCATACAGTTTCTTATTGTTTGAAAGATGGTGATGCAGTTCTTAACATTTCTGTATTTTTTTAACAATGGAAGTGGCTAGATGTTTGCAGTTTGCTTTGTTAATGCTGCCTGGATTGTGTGCATTATGTGTAAATATGTGTATCACTCCTGAGTGATGTAACAAACTATTATAATTACCTCAGCAGAGCACAGATTTTGGAAAAGTTGCCTAGTTTTTTAATGAGACTGGAAAATGTATGTACCATTCTTTGCAAATGTTCCAGAACTTGTCTGCTGTTTTAAGTGTAGTGGGTAATGTAACAAAAGCAGAAAAATCAGCAAATTCACGTGGGGTTAATGCTCCTAGTATAGAACACAGTACGATAATGTAAAAAACACAAACCAGGAGCAATGCAATGAAGGGCATACAGTCCAAAACAAATCAGAACTTCTCCAACAATATCCAGTAACGATATCCAAACGATGTATAAGATAAAAAAATTTTTAATTCAAGTGCACAGACAGAACAATGGTAAGCGCTTTCGCATAATGCTTCATCAGACCAGTTTAACTGTTGATACAACAGGATTTAAATACTAAACTTGGCGGGAAAAGCATTCAACATCCACTGTTCTTAAAGATATATACCTCTACATAAAAAAACTCATCAAAACTGCACAAATTAAACTAAAATCAATATTAACCCGATATCTAAAAACATTTCAAAATATATCTGGATAAATATAAATACACATATTGGCAATGGAGGATACTAAGTCAAATTACAATAAGTCCATACATATATCACTCCAGAACATGGACCAATATAAATCTATCGGGCATGCAATACGCCACCAAATATACTTCAAATATGCATACATCTTAAAAAATAATAATGCATAGTGGGTAATGTAGACAGAGTTCGCACTGTTCAGTTTTTAAACCTTGAATGGTACATTGGAATCAAAAGTAGTTTCCCTTCTGTGGCAGTGTACAAAGTTTCCTGTCTAGTAGAACACTCTAGTATTATAGCCTTAAAAAAGCAAAGTGCAAGGTGTCAATACAGATAGCTATCCTGGAAAACTGGAAGCATTTTGTCTGGTTCATTATTTGGAACTGGTCATTTTCAGATATTTATACTGATTGGTAATGTGTTCAAATCATGGAGCTTGGGACACTTTTATAGATTAATTCTGATACATCTGGCATTGCTGTGTCCAGTTTTGTTTTGAACCCACCAGTTGCATATTTAGGTAAGCAGACTGTCAGTAATAGGACTTTACCAAATGATGCAGCACCTTTTAAAAGTTCCATTGGTACAGACTTTGTGATTTGACTTCATACCTGTGAACAGAGTTTAGTAGCAGCTCTAGCTGGAAGGGGTACAATTGAATGGTTCGTAACCAGCTGGTTTGTCTTGTTTTTTGGGAGTTGGGTAGGTGGTGAGTCATCTTCTGCAGTCTGCCCTGTACTGGAGACTTGAATAGCCTGGAGAGAGCATGGTAAGTTGGTTTTTTGGCAGAACTTAGGACTAGGGTATATATGGTATGGTAAATGGATTCCAGGTTTGTTTTTCTAATCATATCAACCAGCTGGTTAGTGATGGCTATAGAACAATAGTATAAAAATGCTTACAAAGTCTAGGAAATTGGAAATGAAGTAATTGTTTTTTAGTTACATTAGACCCAAACTTGAGTATGGAATAACTATATGGAAGCCATATAAGAAAATCATGAGTGAACTGTAAAGACCCCAGCGAAAATATACCACGAGCATCAATGGAAGTGAAAATTTAAGTTACTGTGAAAGACTAAAATATCTTAACATGGTCTCAGATATTTAAGAGCTGATCTTATTCAGGTATATAGGGCATTTAGAGACTACCTCTGGGAATATTTAGGGTTATCAAAAAGTAGTAGCGAAACATCAGACAACCTATTTAGAAGATTCTATAGGAATGAAAAATGTACTAATTGCTTCTCTAAGAGAGGAACTGATGCATGGAAGAGATTACCATATTACATTAAAGCAAGTACTAGTTTAGATATTTTTAAGAACAGTCTGGAACTTATGAGAACTGTTTTGGTATATTGGCAGGCTAGAATGGCATTATTGCCCACACTTGAAATATTTCTGTGTATGCAAAATCTAAAATGGGAAAACAAAGGCCCAGAAATCGGGGAAATATTTAAATATCACTTTTTTAAACTTAGAAAGATGTTGGGATAAGTGGATATGTGTTAGCATGCATTTTCACTGTTTAAGCGAAGCATTTTTTCCATGTTTAGGATTCTAAAGGCTGTGTTAGTGTACATATGGTCAGTCTGATGCCAACTCAAACTGTAGAGAGGGGGTTTATTTACTTTTGACAACACATTAAAATCAGTGGCTTTCCAAGGAGTATTTGAATGTTGCAGCTGTTCAAACCAACAATTTTATATATGTGTGTAGAAACAGTCTGTTTGGTTATCACAGAAGTGGCGGTCTGTCTGGGGATGGAAAGGCAGCATATCTCTTGACGGTATCTCATTATGAGGAATGTTCTTCAGTTTGTGAGTGTTAGCTGTTGCCATGGTATACAATACTGAATCATGTTAAAACAGGAAAACTGTTAAATAAAATAACGATTTTCTCATACTTATGCTATGAGCATCCTAGATGAAGCTGTTAGTAAATGTTCGCCTCTTGCTCCATATTGTCACATTATGTTCTATATTTTGGAGATGAGGGGTTGAGAGCTATGGGAGGCAGTCAGTGGAAGAAAGCAAATGGCAGACTTTAGTCTGTGTAGGACATATTGTTTAGCCCTAGTATCCTTTTAGTAAGGCTCCTTTGTGGGCATTCCAGTTGCATGTGTCTGGACAGATACAGGCCAAAGGGGGCATTATGCTCAATGACTGGCCTAAGGAGTGCTGAGTAAAGGATGGCAGTGACATCCTAGATCTGGACATAACCCATTTCTTTAAGCTGTTTAATATAGAAGCACTTTCTTACATAAGTAGACATACTGGTCAAAATTTAGGTCACTGTCCAGATAAGTTCAGAAAACCCAAACAAGTCTATATTTAAGGTCTTATTGTCATCATAGTTGTTCTCTTGAGGTAGATGACTTCCAAAGGATACAATAATGCATTTACTGGCATTTCATTTTGGTCCATGATTGTGGCACCAGTTGTTTGGGACAAACCGTCCAGTAGGATGGCTGTGTAATTTGGGGTTCAGTGACTGCTCCTAACTTGTACTCATGTGCAAACTTAGTCATCCAGAGCCCTTTGGTATTGGCTTTTACTTCAGAAAAATAGATGCTAAACAGGAGAGGCCCCATCACAGAACCCTTGGGACTCCACCAGTAGCTCATCTCTTTCTGGAGGTAACTTTGTCAATTTTGCTTTCTTGCATCTCATCTGTGAGCCATGTGGCAATCCAGTAGGTGACCATAGTTTATTCCTAGTTTATTTAACTGTTCTACAATGCCTGAGTGGGGGATTGTGTCAAAAGCTTTAGCTAGGTCAAGGTATGCAATGTGTACCATTTTGCTTTCCTATATTGCATTGGTGACCTTTGCAAAAAAGTACATTAGATTTGGTAAGCATGACCTGCCCTTGACAAATCCAAACTAAAATGGAAACAGTATCCGGAGGGTTGCTGTTTCCTAATAAGGCTTTCCGTGGCTTTGCATATTAGGCTGGCCAGACAAAGTAGATTTTGTGTTACTGTCCTTTGGGAAATGCTACAGTACTTTGGTTTTATACATTGCATATAATTTAACTGACTGTTTTTAGGAATTTGTTCATAAAATGTGTATTTCCTTAACTTGCAATGTTCTTTAACTAACTGAACTTCACTTGCACACACAAAATTATTTACATAAATTAACTTTGCTGGTTACACATAAATCATTGTTTACTTAAATTACTTACATTTGCTATGGGTCTTGGGGTGATATCACCTTCACTGGGATTCTTTGCTATGTTATCATAATGCTTATGTCAGGTATGCCATATAAAAGAACTATGACTTCATATGGGCAACCAAATATATCCTCTAGGTATGTCTTGAAACAACTGGTAATGTCTGCTAATATGCTGTGTGCTGGATAGGAGTTATGTACCTCCACTAACACAACCACACCAGGTTCACTGGATCATACGAGAATATTAGGCTAACTGTCATGAATGGTAATTATAAGGCTAGCTAATAAGCTGAGATCAGAATCAAACCCAATACTTTGTGTCTGAGGTGAAAACCTTAACCGTTGTGCTCAATCGACCCACCACCCCCAATGTTTTGCAAATGACTGTATGTTGCTGTGTTTTCACACATGCTGATACAATATCTTAAGGTGATCCTTCCACATCCCCCTTCCCCAGTGTTTTGCTTTCCTGCCTCCCCACCTCACTTGTCGACTTTCCAGACTGCGCCCCCCCCTTCGTAAAATCCTGGATCCGCCACTGCTAACAGAGCTTACATACATACATGTTCACATCTCAAATTCTAACTTCAAAATGGCAGTCAGACTTGCACGTGCTCAGTATTTATACTCTAGTGCAAGTCCTTGGATAGCTTCTTAAAGGTATATACATATACATACTGATCTATAGTTAGCACACACCAAGCATTGTATGTAGTAGTATAGCTAGTAGAACATGTGATATTAGAATAAATGCAGCAGTTACTGAGCTGCAACATCTCATTACACATATGGCTGTCCCAAGCATGTTCCAGTGTATCCAAGCATACCATGCATTACTCTCAGTGCTTCAAACACAGAAACGTTCATATTAACAGCAAAAAGCAGTGGGCAACTCCACAGAATACTTTCAGATGTTTGTCAGGCTGCATTCAGCAGACATACCACATTTGAGTTAACAACAATATGTAGTCTGTCATTATATGTCCTACTGTCTTTCACCTCATCTTAAGTTGCACTTGGCCAGTGTTATCAAAATGAATATAATATATTTGAATTACTGAAAACATTTAGTGCAAATCAAGCTAGCTTAGACCCATAGAGGAAGATAATGAGCTATAAATGTGTGGTTAAATGTAATAGAAACATGCAAGGAATAGTTACAAAACCTCAGTGAGATATGACCTACCTCTGCTCACTGACAGCCATAGCACAAATGTCTTCAGTGCTACAGATAAATGCACATGTCATCAAGTCTAAAGTCATTGACATTTCAGCCACATGAAAACAACAGGTGAAAGCTGTAACCTTTTAATACACACAAACACACATACACACGCACTCGCACACACACACACACACACACACACACACACACACACACACACACACACGCACTCGCACACACACACACACACACACACACACACACAAACCCTTGTAGAACAATCCCACTGCACCCACATCATATCTGGGGAACGTTACACCACCACCCTCCAGCCAAAAATACTTGGAATTAATGATCTCCACTGTAAAAAAAAAAAAAAGCAGACAGTTCTATTCTAGAAACAGAGCATTGTGAGCTTGAACTCATCCGTTTTATACTTGACTAAGTGATTTAGCCGAAAAAGGAACTGCAAAATGTTAGACTAAATTGCAAAAGCCATTTCAGTCATGGCTCCCACACATCATATATAACTGTGTTTTGAGTACATTCATCAACACAGTTAATCAAAAGACAAATATTAGAATTCATGGAAAAGTATCCCATATTTGTCTACCACAGATCATTCTAAACCACTCCCTGAAATGCACTTATTGGTGATATTTATCCTGTTGCAAAATATTAGGGTTAAAGGGGAAAAATCGCCTGCATATGCCCAAACTTGATTATGCCATTCCATGAGATACCCTCACTGCTACCATTTCATCTAATGGAAAATGCTAGAATTATCCACAAAATCCAGCAAGTCTTGGTGGCTCTGCTATTGTAATGTAAAACATTAAAATTAATGTTAAAATGCAGCATGAGTCTTACTAGAGCAGTTTATTGAGGTATAAGGAGGTGGCAAATGACACAGCTGATAGCGTTGTTGCCTCACTGCAAGAGATTCCCTGGTTAGATTCTCAGCTAAGGTGTCTTCTGGGTAAAGTCTGCATGTCCTCCCTGTGTTTGCATGGGCTCCTCCAGGTGCTCCAGTTTCCACCAACATTTCAAAGACATGCAGTAGGTGGACTGGACACTCTAAATTGGGCATAGGTGTGAGTATGCCTGCAAGTGCATGGTATGAAGAACTACTGCGGCCAACCGGCAGTGTAAACATTGGCTCTAGATGATTGTCACTGCTGAAGTGGAGTCCTGACCTGATGTGCAAAAATGGAAAAGGGGTTATAGTTGGAAGGATGGATGGATGGATGGATGGATGGATGGATGGATGGATGGATGGATGGATGGATGGATGCAATAAGGCATGAGAATGTGTGAAT